>NC_043983.1:30609289-30816789 GCF_902150065.1 Myripristis murdjan | reverse complement strand
TCCTCAAATGCGTCCTTTACATTTGTACACAAAGTGGTGCTTGAATATGAACTTTCAAAATGTTATTACCACTTTGGCCAGTCCTGTCCACATGAAACAGTACTTTTCTTCACGGCAAATTCTGGAAAACAGCTCTCCAGAGTGGACCTTATTTACGATGTGCACAGGAAAAATAAGACCAACTGATGAGACGTCACCGCCATCACTTTGCCTCTTTGCTCGCGCTCGTCGAGGAGACGCTGGCCCCACTGCGCGGCAACTTTCAATGACGCCTTTAAGTTCAACCTTTTGCATTTATTCGTCGCCTTCAGCGGGAACTCTGTTTCATAAATGACTCACCTCGTGTTTTTGTCCTTCCACTTTTCTGCAAACTTTTGGACACTACAGGGATATTGTGCTTGTACTTGAGTAGTAAATGGAATGCATTCTATAGCACTTTTCTGGTGACCACTCAAGGCACTTCACACACACACACACACACACACACACACACGGTGCCGAGGTGCCCATCAGGAGCGGTTAGGAGTTCAGCGTCTTGCTCAAGGACGCTTCAACACACTCTATGGAGGAGCCGGGGATCAAACCAGGAACCTTCTGTTTACCAGCCGACCTCCCATTTGTTTTCCAGTTTCCTTTTCAAAAAAATATCTGCATCCGTGTCGATGTGGCCCGAGCAGACTCGGCGATCCAAACCAATATTGATTTACGCAGCACGTCTCTTTCAGTCAAATGCAGGGCAGTGTGCTTTCCAGTTAAACAAAATGCAACATTAAAGAGGCCTACGACTGCAATCTACAGCCTGTGGAATAACTGCAGTGTTTGGCGCGGGGATGGGGGCGAGAAACACAGACCGCTTCTCGTGTCACCGTAACGCAAATTAAGAAGCGAATCTATCACATCCAAACGACTGATTTACTTTTACTTGACCGACTCTCACATCAAAATAATCTTCTACGGGTCTTTCTTTTTCCGGCCCGGCTGTGAAGAATTGAGATGTTATTTTCACCCAGCCAATTCTCCAGTGGGCTCTGTTGGTTCGTCACGCTCAAACCTCTCATACAAAAACGGTTTGAGACTGTCCTTTTTTTTTTTTTTTTTAAAGCTGACACACACTGCTCATTAGTATTCAACTCAATATGACTCATCGGCGGTGGCTGCCTATGTAACTATGCTTTATGCCGACCATACACTAGAAGACTTTGAAAACACTTTTAAAACGCCTGGCACCGTCTCCCATCTAAAGACAACGTGTCACAAGTCACTGACGGAGTTTTTAGTCACACACTGTGGATCTTGCAGGGTCACCGTACGCAAGACTACAGCCAGATTCCTTTTCAGATTATTTCCCCGTCCTGCTCCCGGTGGAAATTTACAAGAAGAAAAACTGTTGAACAATGAAACAGAATCAGCTTTTGTCCACCGCTGCCCTTGTGTGTGCAGTGGTTTGTTCCAGAAAAACCAGCCTACAAAGAAAAAGAGACGGCACCACAGGATGTGAACACTACCCCGGTTTGCTGCTTCCTGTGTGGTGCTGGAGAGAGCGCATCTAGTGGTTACTGACAATGTTCACGTCATAGAGACAGAGCGCGGCGCATCATACTCCAAAAACCACACCCACTAGTTTTGACTTCCATTGACTTCACATTGTGTGGAGTTGCCTCCTCGGCTTCCAGTGGTCATCACATGTGTGTGTCCTTTGAATTAAAGGCATGAATAGCAAAAAAACAAGCTCCTTTATTAATTAAAACTCTGTCTCAGTGATTGTGTACGGCACTGCTGGAACAGGTGAGGTCAGTTGACTAGTGGGTGATGACGTTCCTGCTGTTCTAACAAAATAAGCTTGTTTTTCACTATTCACACTAAACATACAGTTAGTTAGTTAGTTAATTTTATTGACAACAACATAAAATATTTGCATCCAAACATTAAAATATCAATTTTTTTTACACATATACAGTATACCATCAAAGCGCTCAGTGTCTTCTGTTGAATCCAGCTGCCAAATGTGAATCAAACTGATGGGTACCTTTAATGTGATAACTGTCCGAAGCCAAGGAGGCATATTCACACAATGCAAAGTTCATGGACAGAGATTCATTGTTTTGCCTGCTGGGGTGGGCGGGACTCAGTGGTGCTCTGTCTCTACTGAACTTTACTGTTTGCATGAGCCAAGAAGTAAAACTAAGGATAACATGTTTGATTTTATTGGAACGTCAAGATGAGAAAAAGTCTGACTTAAGACAGCTCGGACTGAGTTTTATGACCGCCGTACTCTAAATGACAAGAGTGTGCCACAACTCTAGCAAAACTCTCATAATTTTAACTTTTATTCCAACATTGGAAACATTTCTGCGACGGCGAAATTGCTTGAAAAGTCATTTGGTGTCGGCCTGGTGTTTGTTAAAGCCGTTTTTCATGTTGGGTTTTTGCTGATTTGGTCCTGTTTTGGTTGTTTTCACTGAAAAATTAGTTCAGTTTAATTTATCACTCTGCTTTGGCGACATGCGGTATGCCGTCGTGGTTCCGTGTCGAAAGTTTAAGCTGAAAGATGGAGAAAGAAACACAAAGAGAGACGTCGACGGGGCGCAGCAGCTTTTATTAATGCCGGAGCCTGTCCGTGGCTGAGCACCTTCACAGTGAATATGACTGCAGGGCTCTGAGTGATTTATGTAGTCGTGCAACTGCAAATTACATCTCATTACTTCTCATCGTGGCAATAAGCCGTTCTGTATTTGTTAGTGCAACACATAAATATTACAGACGAGACACTACGTACCAATTTGGGAAGGAATTAATGACCTTTCTTCTCCTCATGTGTGACTTAACAAGCAGGAGGTGGGAGAGGAGTGCAGATCTGAGGATAAAGAGTCCGTGTTCGCTTGAGGTAAAAGATCAAAGGTGCAAGCCTCCCAAATGAAGCATACTTGCATAGATTTGAAGTTCATTGATTTTTTTTCTTCCGTCTCTCAGGCATTATTCAAACAATGAGGAGCTCGCTGATTCCCCCAAGAGCCTGGCTGGGTGTTGTTGAACGTCCCCCAGTAAAACTAATCCAGTTTGAACAGAGCTTATTTATGCTGCGATGACACTAACGGAGGACGCATTGACGGCATTAGAGCTCATTGGAGTGCTCAGGTTTTATATGTGACAGCTTTATATGCAACGGGCACATGGGACACACAACTTCATTTGTGCTTAAGCATGTTCGCAGAAATGGATTTAACACGGCATCCGAATGCTTTTGTTCATAAATCACACCACCGGCATTTTTAAAGGGAAAATCCACCATGAAACACAGACTGTGTTAAAAAAAAAAAAAAAAAAGAAAGGAAAAAACTGCTATTTGAGATGTGCCTTGCTTTTCTAGGTCTATTTTAGTTTTTAACTGGATAACTGGTCGGGTTATTTTCCCGTCCAGCTGCCACCATGCGGTCTATTGGCACAAAAATGATCTAGAATGCAATAAAATGGTAGGAACCTGGAACATGCACAAAACAAGTCATTTGTTTGCTATTTATTTGCTAGCAGGAGATACGTGTGCTTTAAAGGAATAAATGGACACCAACAGGCATTGATTAGCAGCTGCTTAGTTGCAATTTCAATCTTGGCGCTCTGGCAGCCTCGCTAAACCAAACCCACGTGTGCATGCATTTCTTTCTTCAAAGTGAATGTATTTACTAGCACTATTGATAACAAATAAATGACTTTTTGTGCACTATTCTGTTTGCTACCTTTTTGATTTTATGTTCACTGCCTCATTGGGAACTTTTTTTTCTGCCCTTCTATGTGGATTCCTGGATTAAATAATTAAATAAACAAATAAATTGAAACTATTTGTGTTTTGTGTTTTGAGTGGTGGGTGTGGCTCTCTCTGTCAACATATAAAACCCCACAGCTGCATACAACTACATCTGTCACAACATTTTTGGAAATTAAGGAAATTAATCACTAAAGTAGAAAAATAGGCGAGGCCGGTTGAGGGAAAGTGGGCACAGACACACAAACACACAAATAAATTAATGAATAAATAACCTTCTGGAATGCTGTGGCCACCACATGATCAGGAATAGAGTTCACAAGATTTTTTTGGGGTTTCTTTGGGAGCTGTTAAAGGTTTAAATGGGTTCAAGAAACACATCATTAGTATCCCGATCAGTGGAATCGGCTGCAAGAGAATTAACGGGCTATGAGGATTGACACCGTTTGACAAAGCATATTTTTAGATAAACTAAACCATATTTAAACATCCACAAGAACAAGGATATTTTTTCTCATTTCTCACGTGCTTTCACAACTTTATTCTGCAGGCTCCCGCCTGTCAAGCATCGAGATTATTCAATAAATACAATACAATCAAACTCAGCAAACGTGTGGGTTTCACTGATCCAAGGGGCTGCGAGGTTCGTTTTACCTCCAAAAGACCTTGGAAATCCTGAAAATCAAGGGGATTGGAGTTGTGAGGTGACACAACAGCAGTGTACGCTGCAAATAAAGCGTGCACGCACAACTCATTAGCTTGCCTTTTATGCTGCTGTAATTCATATTAAATTGAATTTCGGAGCTGTCCTGCATGACAGCGGCGGAGAGCAGGGAGGTAAACTTAGGACTTAATAATTCATCGTTTCTTCACTCGCCCTGTCCTCTCCTTTCCCTGATAATTAGCCAAAAAAAAACACAAGTTACCTCCCTAACCCATTCCACACACACACACACCCCCACACACACACATCAATACTAATTAACCAGCTAGGAAAAGTTACCCCCCCCCCACCCATGTTTTTGCCAAGGCAAGGTGACACCTAGGTTTGTTCTGAGCACCCGTCATACACACCATCTGGCCCAGCCGAGCCTTTTCCATTTACTTTTCCATGTACACACTCACACTGAGTGATGTGAACGTGCACGGAAACAAAAAGTGGACCCTACTACATATGTATGAACACACACACAAACACACACACACACACACACACACACACACACACACACACTGTCAGTCCTGCCCTGTCACTGCTGTAGCTTGCCTACCTCTAAGCAGAAAGTAGCAGCAGGGAAACACACACACACACACACACACATCTGATTATCCCAACATTTTTAGGGTTTTTAAAGTTGGTTTAGATCGGCGCCATGTCTAAAGTATACCTGAACGTTTACTCAAAATATGATCAAAACTGCAAAATGGCCAAGTGGTACAGCCAAATGAACCAATAAAATAATCGCATGTCTCTTTGCAATGCACTACAACTGCTACAAGCCCTACAGAGAGGCAGGTAGCGATGCTGGGCCGCGTGGATCCATGGTTACGTTGGGCCGGGAGCCAGCAGTACAGCATGCAGCCTGCTCTACTCCTCCATACCCAATTTAACATCACAGCATAATTAAACAGACTTGGCAGCCCCCTAACAGCAGATTTCATACTCCCCTGCACTAGACTACAGCTCTGTGGGGGGGGGTGCATGTAAGGAAGACAGACATATAGAAGTGTGTATAAAGTACGGGAGCAGCACAGATGCACCGATAGAGAAAGATACACACACACACACACACACACACACACACTCTGTGGTCCGTCTGGGCTTCCATTCTGGTGGTGGAAATATCAAAGCAGAATCTTTTCTTCCTGTAAAGGTGTGTGTGTGTGTGTGTGTGTGTTTCTCTATGTATAGGTAACACAGTTTAATACAGGAGCAAGCCAGATGTGTTAGCCAGGTTTCTCATCCCAGAGTTTGATCTCACCAGTTTATTATATCTCCTGTATCTATATGGATAAAGTGGTGAGTGTAGCTCTGTTTTCCTCTCTCTCTTCATATTCTCTCATCTCTCCTCTGTTTCCTTGGCTGCACCAGTGCACACCCAGATCTGTGTTTGCTGCTGACAGCACGGACTTTTTCCTGACTTTCCTCGAGTTAATCTCAAGGAAACGTACACTTTCCGCCCAATTACCTCGTTGGGCCACTTAGGCGAGAACATCAGTAACTGTTTCACCTCTGTGTGCTCGCCACTTAGTGCACCTCAGTGCCTCTGAGATGATGCAAAGCTTGCCTGTGCCGCCCGCTAAACAAACCCTGTGTGCTAAATCGTTAGCACGCACCATGGTGAGGAAAAACGATTACCACCACGGAGGAGAAACTTTAACAAAACCTCGCCGTCAGGTGGACCAAAAAGTCCCTGGATCTTTTTAAGTGTGGAGATCAAAATTATCGCGTGCATGTTTATTAGCCGAAATAATAATCATTTCCTTATCCTCAGTTTCCACGTCATATAATTTGGCGACATCTTTGGTGCTGAAACGTCTTCGCTGTCAAATCACAACAAGGTGTCAAGAGCTGTGAGTCTTTTTTGGAGTGTCAGTGCCTGTAGGTGGCGGTCTTTTCTTTGTCTGCTCGGCCATGGTTGTTGCTATCACTGCCACTCTTATATTTACTCTTATAGAAGTAGAAACATAAAACTCTTTTCTTCCTGTGAACCAAATAACTGTTCACAACTTCCTTCAGATACCGAAGGAAACTTTTGCAAATTCAGAATATGTTCCCTTGTATTTCAGTCAATTTCCTTCATTTTAATCTTCACAGAAGTATTTTATTAATCCTAAAACTGGTGCTTCAGAACACAATGATTTATTTGCATATTGTGATAATACTATCAGCAGAAGTATGAAAAAAGAACCCCCACACCCCCCACGGCACATTTGAGACTTAACCATCGTACACTCAGAAACTTTTCAACCTCAACAAAGCAAACAAATTCAAAGTTAGATGGAAAATGAAATGCTGATGAAACCATCAAAGTGAACATTAATCCATTGTGTGGGTGTCTGTTTTTTTTTTTTTCTCTACTTGTACTAATTATTTTGTTATTGTGCCAAGCACTCTGCTAACTTTTCCGTGGATGTACCACCTGCTGACAGATGCTGAACTAAAAGTGCTGTGCAAGAGAAAGAGCGCAGTCGTTCATGGTCGGAGGTTACCAAGGGAAACGGGGGATCTTAGAACATGGAGGTGGTTGTTGTGATCGATGCGAGTTAATTTCATTATATCCTCCTCTGCACTGGCCTCATGTTAACTCTATCTGACTGCGGAGAAGTTTTGCACAACGCCAATTAAAATGCGTGAAGTCACCGCTCGCTGTTATGAAAACTTGTCTTTGTTTGAAGCCGTTTCATTTCCGTTTCATTTTCACCGCAGTGGGCTCTGTCTGCTGTCTGGTCTGCTGGTCTGTGTGTTACAGAGTGACAGCTACACAGCCAGCTCCCTGTAACGTGATGTAAATTTGACAAGATGACGGCAGGAGCAAATCTTCCCGTGCATGCTGCCCAGGTAAAGACTCGCTATAGGAAACAGCGGAGCCTATATCCCTTTCAAGCACAGTCATCAAACAGCCCGCTCCGAGCTGCTAGTCACAGGAGACAGCACCTGCCTGCAAAACATCTCCACCTGAACAAGTCATTTAGTGACATACTCTGTCTTTAAACTTGCTAAAAACTGCTAGTGGCATGGGATAATCCTGCTTGTTTCACATGGATAATCTCATGTTTCAGGAATTATTCTGGCAAATATGTTGAAACAAGGCAGAATCAGGTAAATCAGCCCATTAGTATCAAGAAAATGCAACTAAACTCAAGAAAAGTCAGCAAACAAGTTGATTAGCAGTTGAAAAACATAGGATCATTTCATCCCACTGTCGGATTTTGGGGAATTTGGGGACACTGCACTGTATAAGAGTCACTGAATATGTTTGTCGTATCTGTTTTTTGGGTGGCTGCACACGCGCAGCCGGCTGTACATAGAGGCCAGTGTTAGCTGTGCAGAGTGGAGGGCGGCTCATTTTGGTAAAACATTAGGTTGTAGCTGCACGTTTTAGTACCAGGGAGCTGGGAGGACAAAGTAGAAGAAGAAGAAATGACGCAGACATTTGCATGTGTGAAAGGGGCTTAAATGGCGTATTAAGATTTTTTGCGGGATTTGTTTATGACAGTGACAGTGACAACTTTTTGAAAGATTTTTTATGTGTGCAGTTTCATGTGTTAGCAATAACAAATTTAGCCATAATTAACTGTTCATTTTTTAGTTAAAAAAAAAAAAAAAAAAACTCTTTCTCCAGCTATCTCATTTTCTTGTCATTCCTCTTTTGTCTGATTTTTTTTTTTTTTTTTTTTTTAATCAGTGGATGCTTTTTTGGCATGGCACACATTCCATATGTGGCCACAGCAGGAAGCAGCAAAACAAGCTCCAATGACAGCTACACTGATCTAAACAAGGGCATGTTTACAGTATAACACAATGCTATAATTCATTCAGTCCCACTGCTGTTTCCTCTCTTTTCTCTTTCCTCTGCTGCATTATTGTCTGCAGTTAGTTTACAGCTGACTCTCCATCATCATTGAAGCAAATGGCTTCATGCATTACATAGTTGTACGGCTGTTTTGGAAAAGGTCCCCATAAATAATGACTAAGAGTGAAATGGAAACTACAGGAAAAGCTGTTACTTTTCACCGCTCCGTGTCTATCTGTGTTGTTCACAACGGGCTGTGTCTGAAATATGCATGAGGCAAAATGTGTCCCCTCCACGACTGCAGCGACGGAGCGCGAATGAAAAGACGGGGAAAAAATTATTCTTGTTAGATGAATCACAGAAATGGGGCAACATTATGACACTCATATCCCCGCTTCTTTGTATGGGAGCCGCTGCCATAATTTGGAACTACACTGCAAGGCACCGGCGGCGTCGCACTGGTTCAAATGTCCTTTAGTTACTATTCAGAAAAGGGGGAAAGAAAATAATAAAAAACACTTATTTAATTATTGTAATGCAAGACTCATGAATATTTACGAGCAGTTATCAATGCTGCCACCTTGAGCGTAGCTGCATGTGTATGTATGTGAGTGTGTGTGTGTGTGTGCATGTGTGTGTTAAAGTCACCAAAGGTACAACCTGCACAACAAGCCAAGGTCACACTGTTCTTTTTCCCTTTGTAAATGCGCTCGAGCAGCCAGCAAATAGGCAATTAAACCGGCAGGAACGTTTAAACTTGCATTTTAGGCATTCAGCAGAGGCTTTTTATCCAGAGTGACTTAAGCACTATTCAGGCTGGATGTGTTTTGCTGTAAAGGCCCCCTCAAGTCTTCTGTCCACGTTTAAGAGCAATATTCATACGGAATAAAGGGGCTGAAATAACCGCTGGTGGCCCTGATACAAGACATCATGTGCACGCTTAAGACTTTTCTGCACATGCTGGTTTGATTTTTGAAATAAGCCGCTGATAAGAAAACTCATAAAATTCAAGAGCGGAGATGCTGCACCTTCATTGTCTGTGACTCTGAGCCTCAGATGTACCGTAGGTTGCCGCACAAGCGATAAATCCCATGATATTACAAGATTTGGATCAATATTCCTCCCTTTCTATGATGTGGGCCCGGTGTTTGAAGGTTCAATGTCTTTGCTACAGCATCAATTAGACTATTTGAGGCCGTAGCCTGCATAAGTTACGACGCTCCACAGGCTGCATTAATGCATTACAGAGATGTCAGTTCAAACTGGAGTGCCATGATCAAATGAATGCTTGCTTGCTGAAAAACGAAATGTAATATGCATGGGATTTTTTTTTTTTAAATTAACTTTCCATATATGTAAAAATGAAAGAAATTGTAGATTTTAAAGGGTCGTGATAGAGCACAGGCTGTTAGTAATGACTAAAATAAAATCAGAATTCCTCTAGTAAAACTAATAATGAAATATTCAAGTATCATCCACATTATCTGCAGCTAATATATATGAGGGGTAGAAAGGGCAAAACTAAAATTGAAGATTTTTTTCTCCCTCTTGGATTTTAATTGTGTTATATGGTGGCATTAGAGAAAAGGTGACTGGCACCAAAATTTTAACACTGCATGCTCCTGGTAGCGTGACTGTACTCACTAAATTCCATGAAAATCTGCCCAGCTGTTTTCGACGTATCAAATTTGACCGATGGTGGCGCTAGAAGAAAAGCCACATGGTCAAGAATCAAGAAGTCAAAATAAGGAGAATCTTTTTTTGGCGAATGCACTCACCAAATTTCATTTTAATGCTCGAATTAGATTTTATGATATCTGATACAAGATGGTATTTTGGCCTGAGGGTGGTGCTACATCCAGTAAAGGTCACATGGTCAGCAAAATAAACAGGGTGCGTGCTGTAGGTAGCATGGTAGCACTCATACAAGAGGAATCTTCTTTGGAGGAGGGCACTCACCCAATTTCGTGCTCATCCACTCATTTGATTTAGTCACAAGGTCACTAAAGGAGAGAGGCTTCATCCTCTGGGGAGCATGAATGTGCTCCCCAAATGTCATGGCAACCCAACGAATACATTTCAAGATATGCTGCCTTTGAGTAAAGCGTTGAAAGGAGAGACAGACCAGCATGGTTATCCTAGTAACCTAAGTCAAGGAAAGTAGTAAACTCCTTCATTTTGTAGAGGAAAGATTAAAGCTTTGTCTGGGACAGATAGTTTGAATTATGCATCGGTCAAGCTGCTGTGCTTAAGGTCTATGAGACGGTTCCTGAGGCTTATCATCCGGTTAAGGAATGATTTGTTGAACTACTTTAATCGCTGGTGCACTGCTTCGGATGCGGAAACCTTCGATGATTTGTGTGATCTCATTGTCTTGGAACAGTTCAAAAACGCAGTTCCCAGCCGTATTGACTGGGGAAACGTCCGTTTAGCATGGATTTTCCTCTGCAGATATTACAATTTAAAAAACGGCCTGACTCAGTTGAAAACCGTTTTGCAGCAGGTTCCTGTTCTGCAGCACATGCAAGACAAAGTCACATCACGACACAAAATAAAAACAATACAAAACAAACAAACAAAGCATAACAGGACAGAGTGAGTACGATGCTTTACTAGGACATTAGAATTATTCATGTACAGTTTAAAGTAAACTGGGCAGCTTCCAGTCAGAGATATGTTTTAACTACTGGGAGGCTTCTGTGTTAAAGCACGCTGTGTGAGCTGAGCTAACCCTTACTGGCTAAAGAGGTGTTAAAAAGAAAATGCTTCCCATCTTATTCAAAGTGAAGAGAAATGACTTATTCAAAACAGTTCTGCCATTAACCTTAAGAATGTGCACATTGATATGAAGTGCATGCCAATAGGGAATGCATTAAGTGAAATTATCTGAAAGCACTGGCAGCCTCACAACCTGACTAATTGATTTCATTTCTGTGGAGATGGACTGGAGGCAGTCTTCATAATAAGTGAAGAGCTAAATGACAGCCCACACATGCCTATTATCAACCTTCAGAGAGAGCCAATCAAATGAGCTGGCACATAAATCACAATCTGGGAACTTTTTTTTTTTTTTTTTTTTTTTTTTTTCAAGGGAAATCTCAATCTGGCTCTGTTCTCTGTTCTATAGCGTGATATTTTGCCAACTCATAATCTCTATTAATGACCACATAATAATTGAGTCTACTTCGACTTTCAGTTTAATCCCCCCTCCCCCTAATGTTCTATAAATAGGTTTCTTTGCTTCAGGGTTTGGTTTACTCCCCTCAGTGTTGGGAAAGCAGCTCTGACTCGATACACCTGATCCTGGCCGCTTTACAATATACTGTTTAATTTGACAGTGTAGAAGTCGGGTTTTAATTTCATATGGGGTCTTTGAAGGTCAATACTGTTATACTTTGATTTAAGCTGCCAAGAAGCGATTATTTTACCAGATAAAATGATAAACTTTTACTGTGTCCCCCAGGATTTCATTCATGGAGGGGCAGAAAAACTTGAGAGTCGTAAAACGTAGACCTTAGGACATTAAAAATCTCAATTTAAAACCAGGATAATAGTAGTAAAAAGAAAGCATATTTATGTATGCTCGTGTGAAATCTGATCAAAATGAGTCGAGTCAGGTGAATTGCTGCTGCCTGCAGACAGTACTTTCCACCTCTACAACAAACACGTCATCCACACTGTTCATCTGTGGCTATCAGATGTGGACAAAACCAGCTGGTGGATGATTATTGGACTCCTTAATCTGCATAGACACTGGGTTTTGGAAAAGTTAGTGTCATCTATTAACTCGTACTGTACAAGTAATGGTCTGCTATGTAAAGTCAAAGGTCACGATTTATGTGCTCACACTGTAGATCCGGAAATAGAAGTCTGGACAGTAAGGCGTGTCAGCCGATTGGCGTGGACCGCTCTGGTTATCGGCAACTGTCAGTAAAAATTTGTTTGGTGAAACTCCCCAGGCGGGTAGAATTTTGTTTACTAAAAAGGCTGAAAAGTGCAGCCATCTTGGTCTGTTTGCCTCTTTGCGCAGGCACAGAGAGAAAAAAGACTCTCATTTGGGGAGAATTGACTCATGGCTCGATTTCAATTGTGCAACAGCCTGACGACAGCCGACCAAACTTCCTGACATGTCAGAAACTCATTTGGTCTAGAGTTCTCAAATTCTGCCCGAACCCGACCCTACCCGACCCAACCCGACATTTTCGGGTAGGGTCGGGCCTAAAATGTATGTGAATTGGTCGGGTAGGGTCGGGCTTCGGGTTCTGGTTCTGTGGGGGGGAAGCAGCAGAAGATGTGCAGGGATATTAGTGCCTGCCAAGCGGGTTAAGATTTACAACACATCCAGGTTTTTAATAATTAGTCAGTAAACTCGGCATTGTCTGACACAGGCTGGAAAACGTGCACTTTTATTTACAGTTAAAAACATTTCGCCGTGTGTTTCAGCTTCTGTTAAACTAACGGAGCTGCAGCGGCTTCCGGTCTGAGCTTTCAAAATAAAACCTTTGTTACGGTGCGCTTCTCATTATTATTAACAAACAAAGTTGGGGCTTGTAAATTACGGGAGATTCCAGGGAGAAAAGACAAAACGGGAGGGCGGCAGGAGATGAGTCTAAAATACGGGAGAAACCTGGGAAAAACGGGAGTGTTGGCAGCTATGGCCAGATACTGCGACAAATACCCCCCACAATCTGACTTGTTTCCTTCACTGTAAAATCAGGAGATTAGCGGGAAAATTACTGACCAGGAGCATCGCGGGAGATAGGGTTAAAAATCGGGAGAGTTGGCAAGTATGGTACTCGAATTTGAGCCACCGGCGCTGCTAAATAATTCGAATTTGGCGATCTTTTTTTTCCCCTCTCCTTTCTTTTTTTTTTTCGGGCTTCATCGGGCTGTCGGGCCTAAAGTTCGGCTAATTAGTAGGTAGGGTAGGGCCTCGGGCTGGCCCAGTAGGGCCCGGTTAGGGTAGGGTCTTACTTTTCAGGCCCGATGAGAACTCTAATTTGGTTGCTCGGAAATGGTAGATCGGTCCTCTCTCTCTGCTGTATCTTGCACGGCAAACAATGCGCGATGAAGCTGAAATGCTCAAATATCGGATCCGAAACGGGTTCAAATCATGCCGTGTACGCCCAGCTTTAGTCTAACTCTACTAGACGTTGTCCCTCTCAGCACCAGTTGACTAACAGGGCTCTTTTCTTGGCTCAGCTCTTGGGATTTAAAGGGAAAACGGTTCTGTGAGTACATTTTTAGATCGAGTTTGTCCCTGTTGCTATCTGGTGTGTCTTCCTCGTCTTGTCTGTCTCTCTCAGGTTATGATTATCGCCCTCAGCCAGACAGCCTGTTTTTCTTCCAAATGAATTCCAGCATGATGACAACCACCTCGGTGAAAGGCTCATCCAATTCAGCACACTTAGCCCTAACAAGCGGCATCTAGGGGTGTCTTTCATCTTCATCATCCCAGCAGTAATCTGTGCTGCTTTCAACAGAGGCTGGAAATGGTGCCGGATGCACACTGGAAAACAACATTAAAAAAAAAAAAAAAAAACATCTGCGACTTGGTGGTCACAGGCAAATCAGGACAAGTGTCTTGGTGCACATGTTGGATTTGTCAGGTGTTGTATTGTATGAGAGATGTCTGTGTAGATGTGCATGTGTGTGTGTGTGTGTGTGTGTGTGTGTGTGTGTGTGTGTGTGTGTGTGTTGATTCACACCTCAGCACCAGGTTGGAACTTTCTTCAGTTTTTATTATGTTTCCTTAATTAATGTCAGTTTGCTTGTTGAGTATGCTAAATTATCCATGATCAAACACTCTTTCTCTCTCTCTCTCTCTCTCTCTCTCTCTCTCTCTCTCTCACACACACACACACACCCACACACACACACACAGACACACAGGAAACCAGAGTAGACGCCTCATATCTTCATATCAGACACACAACAGTTTGATCTCTATCTCTTCTGCAGCTTCTCTCTCCCATTATTTCTTTTTCTTTCCGCTGATGTTGTCATCCTGTAAACTGCTTCATGTCTTCTTGTCTCGTACACACCTGCCTCCAATTTCCCTCTCTCTTTTTCTCTCTTTGGGATGACAGCTTGAGATGCATGTTTGTGTGTGTGTGTGTGTGTGTGTGTCTGCAAATGTGTGTATGTTCATGTCTTTGCATTCAGAATTTCACATACAAATTTGAGTCGAGTCGAGCCTAAAGTGCAGAGTCACGTCAAATATCTGCCGAAAGTATTTCAGCTCGTCTGCGTGCCTGGGTGTGTATGAATGAGTGTGTTTCTGTGCAGCTAGACAGGTTTTCTTGTTGTGTGTGTGTGTGTGTGTGTGTGTGTGTGCAGCTAAATAGGATTTCCTCAGTGTGTGGAATCTGAAGGTGAGCTCATCCAGGTGAAACATTGACTCAACCTCAACAGGCCTTCATGTTCTACATCACACACATACACACACACTCACTCACACACACACACACACACACACACACACACACACACACACACACACACACACACATACACAAAGTTTGTATTACTATACTTGTGAGGAGCCACTGCTGATTCGTTCACCCCAAGGCTGATTCTAATTCTAACCTTACTGTGAAGCCACAAAAGGTAACCTTATCAAGAAAACATCTGATATGCTGAATATTAACACACATACAAACATTGTTTTGATTATGAATTTTATCTTTGTGATTAACAGATTCAAATGCTGTAATGAAATGCAAATTTGCATTTGGTATGGTAAGTGCAGGGCTAAATTTAGACGGGCTGCTGAAAACCATGTATGTGATATGAAAGTGAAGTATCATTTAAAAATCTGCTGATTGACCCCCAGGCTCCTTTCCTGCCAGTTATGATCACTTGATGAGGGGAAAAACTATATTTATTTTACATTTTATATTCTATCTCATATTCTACTTCCGGGTGAAACACTCCAGACAAATAGAGATCAAGCCATTTCCCCTCCGGGATCAATAAACTATTTCTGATTTCTGATTCTGATATCGCAGATGGCATGTTGCTCCAAGACTTATGATCTGGAAACTTAGTTTTACTTTCTGATTTTAGTTTCCCCTATTACAGACATGTCAACCAATCAATCAACAATCAGAAGCACATTTTATGAATAGAAAACTGCATACTACAAATACTGGTATGAATACTGGGCTGATACAAGCTAAAACAAGGTATTATATCAAGAAATTCCCCAAAATAAAATCCAATACCCAACGCCACATGCGATATGCAGTAAGCTTCAGCAAAGCAACTTTAGTTTTCTGCTTGTTTTCCCACCAAGGAGGAAATTAGATCTTTATAACTGTGCATTTGCATTTCTTTTTACATAGATCTGTCTCTGATAAGTGCTGGTTACTGGCAGATACTTGGAGATTAGGACTCTGAATTGATTTTGGCTACGGAGAAGTGACACTGGTGCATCTCTACTTTTGGTGACAGATTAAAAACAAACAAAGTAGCTTTCACAAAACAACGACAGCGACAACAACAACAAAAAAAAATCTGGCAAGCCCAAGCCTGGCCCGGGCCAAACGTGCTCTCTCTCACTCTCTCTCTCTCTAGCTCTCTCTCTCTTTAAGTGCAGTTCAAAATCAACAGAAGGTCCATCGGGGCGGCCTGAAAATGAGAAGTCCACCGCGTGCCCAGCAGCCAGCACCGACAGCCAGCCAAGCTTTGACACAAAGCCCTGTCAAACCAAACTTAAAATTCCCCTGCGCACATACACATACACACACACACATACACACCTAAATGCACAACCAAATGCATGTACACGTGCGCCCACACAGCACACATGCGCACTGTGAAAGACACACAAGCGCACGCACACACCGGCTCACAGTAAAGAAGACACACAAGTGCACAGAAGTTATGAGTCGAGCAGACAGAGTCTCTCAAGGGACACCCAAACAGAAGAAGGGCCACGTCTATTCCTGCCTCGTCTCGTCTCTACTGTGTGTGTGTGTCTGTGTTATTGTGTGTCTCTGCATGTCTATGTGTGCAACACCTCCCACCGGATCCTCCTTCAACCATTACAAAACTGGGACAAAGCCTCGGGAATAAGACAGAAGGAGAGACGCGAAAGAGAAAGGGACAAAGAGAGAGAAAAATGGGAGGGAAAGGTGAGCAGGGCAGGACAGATAGAGAGACACAGACAGGCACAAGGGAAAAGGCCAATCTGTGCAAAGGGAGATCGAGAAGGACGGTAAGAAAGAGACACACAGACGGAGAGAGAGAGAGAGAGAGCGAGAGAACAAAGAGCCGGGGAGAAAGGAAGTTACAGGGGAAAAAAGGAGTTTTCACTATTCACCTCCTGTGAAGCTGCCTGCATCTTCACTCCATTTAGATCTACAATGGAGCCTCTATTCTAAACCCCTCTGGAGTAAAGAGACTGCAAAAAAAAAAGTAAAAGAAAAAGAAAAAAATCAGAATAATGCAACATGTTGAAATACCGCCGGAACTAAATGTATTTGAGATATTAAACAGAGTGTACACGCGCTGGGAAATGCCCTAGTTTGCAGTCTAAATGTCCTAGTTTGGGGTTTAAAAGCCCAATGCTTAAATCCAACATACAGTAAACATAAAGGAAGCCCCAACCCACCACAGACAGCGGCAATATGGGGCTTTATTTTCCAATCTTAGAAGGACTGACAGCAGTGGAGGGTGAACAGTAAATTCCATGAAACACACCAACAGTCTCAATTATGTACGGATGGGAAAGCTGTAAAGACCCGGTCCTCATGGATATAGCATGCTCATGGATGTGTGTGTTTGCTCTCGGGGCTTTTCGTCAGCCGTCGTCGAGGCCGGAGACGTTTTCAGCCGCTCAGTGGCCCCCGTTTTCAGCGCGCCTGAATTTCGCCACGAGCTCCTAAGCTGTCATGTGTGATGTGGGGTTTGTGCATTTCAGAATCGCAGCAAGAAAACTGGAAAGTGCATAAATAAAGAGCCGGGCTCACATGCAACACTGCGCTGTACACACACCCAATAAATGTAACGGGAAATGCAACATGAATGTTAAGGGAAATAAGCCACACTCGGGTAATCTTACACCGTTTCATTTCTCTTGTGATGAAACCCTGTTGTTTTTTTCATACAGAACGACTGTCCACAACCTACTCATGCAAGTGGAGAAATGTAGAGGAATCTCACTTTTCTTGGATGAATTTCTTGCAGTACTGTATGACTGTTGAGTGTCGGTGCAAAATGGCAGCTCTAGATTGAAGCCCTTGCTTTTCTTTATTTTTTTTAAGGGACTGACCCCTAAAAGTTGTAGCTTCCTTGGTCCTTTTTTTGCTCTCCACTTCAATACACGCAACATCAATCAGTCGCTTTTACCTAAAACATGGAGATCCACATGAGCAATCAGAGGTTTGCAGCATTTTCAGATGAGATCTTGCATTTGGTCATGTGTATCTGTCTGCAGCTAATCTCACATACTACTGGGCATATGAGCGTAATATTTTTGTGCATGGTTATGACTGTATGATCAAGGATCTCTCCTGGTTGTGGTGATTGAAAACCATGGAAAAACCTGTTTTATTCTCCGACTGAGTGCTAACTCCTCAGCTGGTGAGGGGGAGATCTCCCCTCCGAGATCTGCACTCTGCTTAGTGTACTCTTCAAGTTGCCTCTTTTTCTCCGTCAAGCATGTCACACTTACTTTTGCTATTTATGACTGCCCAGTTAACTGTCATCTCTGAGTTTCTGCTGCATTTTATCTCAATTTTATGTCCGAATTGTAAATGTATTCACGCTGCAGCGGCGAGAGAGAGCACCAACAGCAGCGCCGCTCCCTCTGATCTCATTAGAGAGACCACTGTCTCTCGCCATGCGATAACTTAATGACCGCACTCCAACCCAGAGACGGCAAAAAGCTACTTTCAACCATAGAAAGCGTCTTTGAACCACCATGGTGCAGGACGGTGAAATAGTCCTTAGGAAGACAAAGAAATCAATCCCACAGCAATTAGACTGGTCTCAATCCCACAGCAATTAGACTGGTCCCTGCGTCTCTCTCTCTTCCACTATCTCTCCATTGTATAGCTTTTTGTCCCCAGGTCTCAGTTTGTTTAGCTCTCTCTCACTCTATTATGTCCCTTTGTATGCCTCTTCTCTCTCTGCTTCATCACTGTCCATCTCTGACGCTCCCTCAGAGCTTTGTCTCCCATCATCTCTCTTTGTTCTTCACTGCCTGTCGCAAAACATAGCTCTCATGTAGACATAAGAAGAAAAAAAAAAGACGCTCCTTTGACGTTACGAGCGTCAGTCTTGAGGGTCTAAAAATGATTTCGATGTCGGTGAATTGGAAGTGAATTGACTGGAGTCCTGAGAGCAGCCACAGAAATCGGTTCTACTTCTAAAAAGGAATGCTCCCTGAAAGGATGTGCAAAAAAAAAATATTGTAGTTGGCTGAAGAACCCCCTGAATGCCTTGACTACAGATCTACCACAACGCTGTACTTACAAAACACCACAGAACTCATTAAATATCCACCAATCACATACACTGACATGCGCACACACACACACAAAACATACATACTTACAGGGACACAGGCTCCCAGCACTTTAGAGACACATTTGTGCTTTTACCTATTTATTACATATTTATTATTACAATTGCACCATATTGTTGTTTATTTATCATGCCACAGTGTTATTGTATTGTGTGTCCTGTCTGTATCTGGTGTGCCTTGTATGTGTCTGTTCTTTTGCCGCCGTGACACTTGAATTTCCCCTCTGGGGGATTATTAAAGTCCTATTCAAATTCAAAAAATACACTACAACTGACCAAAGATAACTCCCAAATGCTCTACGATTGACAAATGGTCCCATAAAACACAGACAGGTGACTCCAGAATTGACTTCCCAATCTGTATAACAGGACTAAAGATAATGTTACTCACATCCGAGCACAATCTAAAAGGCAATGAAACCAAACTCAATCAGGACCTCAATCAGGCAGGAGCTCCTTTGGCTCCACAACTGTCTGAATTTTAAGTCCAAGATTCATCAAGGACCCTATAAATGATCCATGCTGACTTGAAACCATCATGCAGATTGTGCAAATACTGAGGCAGTGCATATAGAAACTGCAAACATCTTGTTGCTCCAAACGCCGTCTTGATACAGTAGCACTTAAAAGAAGAAGGTTTACTGTGGCTATAAAGGGATGCACCTGGTGACAAAACAGGCAAGA
The DNA here is from genome assembly GCF_902150065.1 of Myripristis murdjan. Taxonomy (NCBI): domain Eukaryota; kingdom Metazoa; phylum Chordata; class Actinopteri; order Holocentriformes; family Holocentridae; genus Myripristis; species Myripristis murdjan. Next base: position 30,797,298 of record NC_043983.1, on the reverse strand, counting down.
AGCAATGTTCGGATACACGGAGGCACATGTTGCTCAGTTTGCACTGATGTGAACCAAGAAAATATTCTCTCTGCAGGAAGGATGGATGGAATTTGTCAGAGCAGGCAGTGTGTTTTTCGGCTTATGGATCGTCCAGTTTATGTCCGTATAGCTTTGTCTTCCTGCTAGATGACCCAGCGTAACACACAGCATGGTTTTCTGCTGCTGCACGCCGGACATGCTGTATGTTCTGAGATGCCCTTAGCCACACTGCTGTTGTGCTGAACTAATATTTCCACACTTGTGGCTCGCATGTGAGCTTGAATAAGCCCTGCCATTTTTCTCTGACTGGGTGGTGTTTGGTTACAAAAGGAAAAATGAAAAAGTCTGCAGATTTTCACATTTTCACAATGACATTTTCACATTAGTGTTTGCCCAAAACATCAGTACAGTGATTTTTTTTTTTTTTTGTGAGGAGCATGTACACAGTGCCCTCACTCTTTTGAGCACATCCTCTAATTGCATGGGTTTGGTTACAGGGTAATTTTGGCCAACTTTAAACCCTGTAGTGTCAAAATCCAAAGAAAAAGGCCATCGCTATGATGCTGTAATCAGTTCGTTGTAATGTTGTTTGGCACTGCGTTATGACACTAGCCAAAAAAAAAAAAAAAAAAAAAAAAATAGCTGTACCTCCTGACCCTGTCTGCACGCTTTATATTTATGTTTTAATTATGCATGATTCACTGTATGGAGGAGCAAGCTGAATGCATAAACAGCAATCTATACCTAATAAAGTGAACACAGAGTGTATATAAAGTTGAAAGTTGCTCCCAGTACTTCAATAGAATAAATTAGTTCCTGGTCATTGCACAGCCACTGCGTATTAAATTGAAAACAGAGAAATAAAGCAAGTTTGTTCCACTGCATAACAACATCCTGCAAGGCAACAGCTTCCTCATTTTGCTCATTTTGTGGGGAAATGATACATCGTTTTGTAGATCTAACAGACTGTAGATCTCGTCGCATAAAATGAGAAAATCCACAAGAGAGCGTCTTGGTCTTGGTGCTTGATTTCCCATGCTGAGCGACAAATATGCAGGCTTCTATAATCTCCCACTATAAATGCCTCTTCTATACTGCATTTAGGCATGTATATATGGCATATGCATATATATCCCTGTTGAATATTTTGTTGAACATGTTTGGTGTCTTTGTCAGCACAGTCAGCGAGTCTGAGAGGAGAGAAGAGGGAGGACAGTAGAGAAGAGAGGGAAAGGAAAGGAAAGAGAGGAGAAGGGAAGGAAAGGAGAAGTGTAGATAAGAGTGTAGTAGGAAGAGAAGGGATGTACACTAAGTGATAATCCAGCCTGCTGCCAAGGCAATGACATTAACACCCATGCCTTATCAAGGGCACTGTCAGCATCTCACATACACCGACATAAAACACACACACACACAGGGAAAAAATGAGAGACAGGAAGAAAGAGAGGAAGAGTGAGGGAGAGAGAGATAGAGAGAGAGAGGAGAGAGGAAGGCATTATCTTGATTAAACAGTGGTTGATATAGTAGACCGAGCCAACCTGAACACAGATCTGCTTTCTTTTAATAGAGATTACACACTCAAGGTCCAGTCTGTGCTCATCTTGTTTAACACTGCTTACAACTACAGCACTGTGTCAGTGTGTGTGTGTGTGTGTGTGTGTGTGTGTGTCCCTGTCTCATCTCAAACACTGCTATCTGCTCGCACATTAACCACCATTACTCTGACCCGTGGCCCTCCCTGGCAGCCTATCAAATCTCTCTTGCTCCCAATCTTGCCAACCAATGAGAGCGCTGATAACACACAGCCAAACCAGGACGTGCAGAATAACACTGCCTTACCATCATCCTGCCATCACAAGGTCCACAAATTATACGGCGGGACAATCCAGTGAACATTTAGTTATGTCCGTCTGCAGGGTATCCACAGGTCCCCAAAACGTCTGGATAAATATTTCAATAAACTGTCCCGTTTCAAGGCACAGTATTAAAACTGTGTTAAAAACAGTTAATAGAGGTCTTTGTGAACTCTTAAATGACTACTTGAGCAGGGTTAGTGGTGCAATATGTGTCGTATCTGCTTTACTAAACACAGTTGGACCTCATGTCCCTGACCAATTAATTTCCCAGGGCCCTTTTTTCTAATGCTGTTCATTTACAGTTTCTGAACTTTCATCAGCTCTATTTAATAGGAAATGAGCCAGTTTTGCCACTTTTTGTTTTTCAAATGGGCCTTAAATCCAAATCCAATAACACCAAAATTTTTCTTTCTGAAACCTGCAGATACCCCGAGTCTCAACCTGAATAATTTATAGACCTTGATCCCACGATTCCTGCACTGTGCCACACAGCTCTTCTCTGGGTTCTTCTGATTTCTTCCCTGTTTCAGTTGGTTTCTCTCTCTTTTTTTGTGGCGTTGTATAGGTTGCGTTCAGATCATACATACCTCCTTGTCTACATATTTTCTTGCCGGGTTTCCTGGCACATTCCTTGGATATTCTTTTGACTGAAAAATGAATAGAAGACTAAAGAATAACATGGAGCTTCTGGACGCGCAACCCACACGGGAGCTAGCATGCACACACGCACACACACACACACACTCACACTCAAACACACGTTGACACACGCACACCTGCACACACACAAAGCTGACTGACTGAGGGAAGAGGAGAAGTGAAATATAAAGAGAGACAGAGGGAAAGACAGACTCATACCGGCTCAATCAGCACAGTATTCAGTCGGCCAGCCAGTCAGTCAGTCAGCCAAATCAATCGGCAGTGATTACCACAATGACTGTCTTGTTTAATGAACTTGAGTCACTGTGGCAGAGCACAATGGGTTATGATGAGCTATAGACATCGGGAAGGAAGGGGGAGGGAGTCAGCGCGGGAGAGCAAATAAGGTGAGAAGGAAAAGGAGGAGGAGGAAAAGATCAAAATGACAGAAGTGGAAAGGAAGAGAGACAAAATCAAAGAGAAGAGGAGGAGGTGAGAAAGAGAGGACGAGGGATGCAGCGACAGAAGGATGAAAAAAAAAAAAGCGGTAAATTGGCCTGAATGGGTGACACACAATCACTCGAGCACACACACACACACACACGCTCTCACGTCTGCACACCGCTCTCGTTCTGCCCAGCCAAGCTCACACTCGTGTACGATAAGCAGTGGCATGCACAGTAAACATGCACAAGGTCATGCTTTCCCTCTATTGACAGACAGACAGACAGACGGACAGACAGGGACAGAGACAGAGAAAACACTCTCACATAGATAAAACACAACCCGACTACAGACTCCTCTCTCTACCAGGAGGTTGTGGGTTTGATTCCCTCCGCCCCCACCCTAGCCCCCATACCCTTCCACCCCGCTTGCCCTGCAGGCTAACTCACCATCCTCGGTGGGGACGTAGATGTTGAGATAGAGGCAGTCCTCGCTCTGGTCCTGCACGTACGTCGACACCACGTCGATGCTGTTGGTGAACCACACCGGCAGCATCACGTCCGGCAGGCGGCCCTCCACAATGGTCTGAGGGCACACCGGGGCGAAGTGCGTGGCGTTGCGGACCTCCGGCCACGACATCGGCGGCTCGGGCGGCTGGAAGCGGAGCTTGCCCACGGGCGGGGCGGCGTACGGGACGCCCAGAAACTGCACGACGGGACCCAGGATCTCGTTATTGAGCTCCTTCTTCACACCGCGCAGCTTGCCGTAGACGGTGGTGACCACCGGGTCGTTCTCGTCCAATTTCTCCGCCGACACGGTGCCGGGAGACGCCTGCAGAAGCAGCAGCAGAAGCAACAAGCCCGCCCATATTAGGGAGGACATCGACCGGCTGGCACCTGAGGGCCCTTCGAACCCAATATCTCCCATCACCCGACGCTCTCTTTTGGCAGTCTGAAGTAGCCGACACCCAGTCCTCACATGGGGCCTCGGCTGGGCCATAGCTGCTACTCCCGTTTTCAACTCCAAATGAGCTTTTTTTGCTGCACCCTTCAATTCCTTTATTCCTTCCTTAATTCCGTTCCTGTGTTTATATTCCTTGTTGTGCGTCCTTCACCTACGCCACACACACGCAGTCACACAAGCAGTCACAAACGCACAGTCAAACTAAAAAAAAAAAAAGACACATTCACACACAGACGTAGGCGGGCGGGTAGCTCCGTATCGCTGGAGGGGGAAGAGGAGGGATGGGGGGGAGTGGGGCGCCGTGAGCGGTCGCTAACAACAACGATCCTTGTGATCTTTAAAATCCAGGCAGGACAAACCGTCCAATCGAAATCTCGCAGCCATCAGGCTCCTCCGGCTCGGCAAAGGGAAACCTCAGCGGCGCGACGCTCCCTATCAACCTTTCACCTCACAAAGGCACATCCAGCAGCCACCGCGACGAGGAGGACGACAGTGATGGCATCGTCATTAAGCGCCGCTGCTCAGCAGGTAGACGAGCCAATCAGCGATGAGGGTTTCCATCATTTTACTGGGCGGGTGAGCAGGAGAGCCATAAACAGCAGCAGAAGCACGGAGAAGCAGGGTCCTCAGGGTAGGAGCGGTGAAACTGGTTCGGCTTTTGGTCCAGTGCTTCCAATTCGGACCGGGTCCAGGGTCTGTCTCCTGCAACACATCAAATATCAACAGTTGTTATCATTATGAGAAATAATAATTGCATTCTCGGTTCAATAACCTTTATTTTCACAGGGTGACAAACAATCTGCCTCCTACAGCACAGAGAAAGATCAACAATTGGTAATTATAGTGACAAGCTAGCAATTGTGCTTCCGATTTAATGGCCTCCATTTGCAGAGCGTCACATTGTCTCCTGCTAGGCATAAAAATATAAATTAATACTGATGGAAGTAGGCTAAAATGTTGAGCTTTCAATTAAATAACTTTTATTTACAAAGGCTGCATAAACTCAGGGTATGGACTGAATCATAAATGTGTCAAATAATGTAAAAAAAAAAAAAAAGAAAAGAAAAATACAGAAGAGCAGAGATTAGAGGGGAAAAAAATGTCTTGAGACGAGCGAGGCAGCAGATTGAAATCCAAATTCATTTCTCACCACAAACAATAAGACAGAGTCTATTTTCAGTGAGAAATCTTGATGCTCTTTATGTGTGCATGAACATGCGTGTGTGTGTGTGTATGTCTCTGTGTGTGTGTGTGATGTAGAACATGAAGGCCTGTCATCCTCAGTGTGTCTTTTTTCAGACTGTTTAGGAGTCAATGTTCCACCTGGATGAGCTCACCTTCAGATTTCACACACTCAGGAAATCCCATTTAGCTGCACACACACACACAAACACACACACACACACACACACACACACACACAACAAGAAAACCTGTCTAGCTGCACAGAAACACACTCATTCATACACACCCAGGCGCGCAGACGAGTTGAAATACTTTCGGCAGATATTTGACGTGACTCTGCACTTTAGGCTCGACTCGACTCAAATTTGTATGTGAAATCCCGAATGCACAGACATGAACATACACACATTTGCAGACACACACATACACACATGCATCTCAACCTGTCATCCCAAAGAAAGAAAGAGAGAGAGGGAAATTGGAGGCAGGTGTGTACGAGACAAGAAGACATGAAGCAGTTTACAGGATGACAACATCAGCGGAAAGAAAAAGAAATAATGGGAGAGAGAAGCTGCAGAAGAGATAGAGATCAAACTGTTGTGTGTCTGATATGAAGATATGAGGCATCTAAGCTGGTTTCCTGTATATGTGTGTGTGTGTGTGTGTGTGTGTGTGAGTGAGAGAGAGAGAGAGAGAAAGAGTGTTTGATCATGGATAATTTAGCATACTCAACAAGCAAACTGACGTTAATTAAGTAAACATAATAACAACTGAAGAAAGTTCCAACCTGGTGCTGAGGTGCGAACACACACACTGATCCAAAGAGGTTTTTATCGCATTGCAGAATACAAAACATGTCTGCTATATATTTCTAAATTTTAACTGCAAGCCAGCTGAAATCATTACAGGCTTGTGCTGACCAGTTTTTTACTCAAATCGTTCCCTTTCTTCCGCGGCTATGTTTGGCCGGTCTATTTGCGTGCCTAAATTTCCCTGCTATATTTGTGAGCAAAGACCTAAATTCACCAGCGATGATTGTGTGCTCTATTTCTGTTTGAAGTGGAGGGAAGAGGTGGCTGTAATGAGGAAGAGCCGTGCAGAGAGAGAATTTAGAATGGGTGGAGGCGAACGGAAAAATATATATATTACACTGAAAACGGACATACAGAGGGAAAAATGAACAGACTAATAACAGCAGATAATCACCGTTTGTTCAGCTTGACGGTTAATGTGCTGGAACGGCACCGCGCGTCTGTTCACAGGAACTGACAGCGACAAATATACTGCATTTTACTATATCGACTGGATTAATATTTGATCTGTACCGTCGTGATCTTCAATATTTAACTGGTGTCTTGAATTCTGTGCACAAACAATGACATACAGTGGCTGGTGATGATGAATAGGCACTCCACAGCATGCAACATATTGCAGGAAGGAACCGTGAGCAGCTGTAAACACTGCAGGACTTTCTACGCATCTCAAAGAAAATTTAGTGCAGAGTTAAACTGCACTTTAGATTTATATAGTACAAATTATTGGTTATTCACCCAAATGCGACACTCATCCTGTTGCAGAAATGCTTCAGTGTCTGCAACCAGACCCTTGTTGTTATGCCAGGAAGCAATTTTACAAGGGATTAATAAAGTATCTTTGTGTATAAGGGGGTTTGGGTCTAAACTCGACCAAATTGGACTTGTACATATATACAGTGGTCCCTCGTTTATCGCGGGAGTTACGTTCTAAAAATAACCCGCAATAGGCGAAATCCGCGAAGTAGTCAGCTTTATTTTTTACAATTACTATAGATGTTTTAAGGCTGTAAAACCCCTCACTACACACTTTATACACTTTTCTCAGACAGGCATTAACATTTTCTTACTTTTCTCTCTTGTTTAAACACTCAAAGTGAAAACCTTCATAGAAAAATAAGTCCAGTATTATAGAATGAACGCATTCTGTACTGTACAGGAGACACGGCACGGAGGAGATCGATTGACAATGGTCTACAATCCCTTAGCCAATCAGGACGCAGAATACAATGCGCTATAAAAAAAAAAAAAAAAAAAAAAAAAAAAGCATGCAAATTTGCACCAAAAAACATCCGCGCAACTGCGAGGCCGCGAAAGGTGAACCATGTTATAGCAAGGGACAACTGTGTACACATATATATACATATATATATATATATATATATATATATATATATATATATATATATATATATACAGTGGACTGCCAAAGTAGCCTATGTGAAATGCACACACATACACACACACACATGCAAATGCTGAATTTCTCAGTACAGAGTTTTAAGTTTCTGACAGTGTACATATTGCTTTCCCTGTTTATTTTAAAAGTGTGCAGACATAAACACACACACACACACACACACACACTAATAGTTTCTAATAGCATCGGGCGCAGCACAATAAGTCATTAGATAAGCAGAGCACTGGTTCATAACCCACGCCAGGTACACCCGTGTTTCTCATACTCGCATTTATTAGACAGTTTATCACAATATCAGCCAGGTCATAAAAACATTCCCTGCATGAACCCAATAACGTGGCAGCAGAGCTTCTGCTTGGTGCTACCCTCACAGCACAGTGTTTTTCCTCTGCTGGTGCCATATGGTCGATGTACGGCACCACTTTCAGTTTGCATTGTCCTATCTGTTGTGTTCATTGCGGCATTTGGGCTCATTATACAGCATGTGCTAGATTTTAAATGGCAGTGAAGGGGACTTGACCTTGACTGGAGCTTATATTCGGTCTGCTTTCATCTCACCCACTTCGGAGAGTGTTTTAAAACATAGATAAATATGGATATGAAATAGCGTCCACACTCTCAGGCTCAAAACATGCTCACATATATGAGTGATGGAAAATGGGTGCTAAAGCCCACAGCTTTAGGGCCAAATATGTTTGTTTCTTTTTATGACCCATGAGAGCCTTAAGCGAACCGTGTTTATTCCCAAATGCCATGTTACCTGCCAACACCTCACTAGAGTTACGGAGGGTGTATAGACTGCTTGGTCTGCTGTCTTTAGTCCCTCTTTGTGAGCCATTTTTGTTGCTGCTGTTTACTCGGGGACACACACAAAGAAAACTGCCTACTCAACCTTTTTTCCACTTTCAGCATACTGAATAAACATGCTGAATGGCCCCATTGCATCCTATCAAATGAGGAAATGGGTATAATATACTGGAATATGAAGTGTACTGATGGAGAAATACAGTATCTGCCGTTTAAACAAAATTCAGTACGCCTCCAGAACATCACTATGATAATATGAAATAGAAATATTCAGACACAGCCTATTTTTTCCTATTCTTTTCTTTTTTCTTTTCTTTTTTTTTTTTTTTTTTAAGAGTAAATGTCCAAAGTCGAGAAGAGGTTTCAAAATGAATTCCTTTGTACCATGTCAGTAAGCGTGTTAATCCCTTGTCTGGGTTAGCCAGACCTTTCCCCTAACTTCATTTAAGTGCTGTGCTGGCAAGGAAAAGGTCTGCCTCAAACTGTTATCAGGTAAAAATGAAAGTGGGAAAAAGTCCTAAGAGCATTTGGATTTCTTGTGGCAATCACAATCCAGGGCAGGCAGAGTACAGAAAATACCCATCTTAACAATTTGTTTCTTCTAGAACTAGTGTTTTGAAATGTGGCTTTTTCCCCTCAAAAAATACGGAGAGATTATTTCACTTGATTCTATATCACATCAACTTGTTTCCTATGACTTCTATTTTTTAAATGTTTGCACGGAAAGGCTTGGAGGTGCCAGAGTGGCATTTTCATCAGGTGCAAGTTTTTTTTTCTTTCTTTTTTCACGCTTGCACCCATTTGGCAGGTGCAGCATGTGGGCGTCAGTAGCGATCAAGCAGCGCATTGCAATTCTGGGATCAAGGATTACTGGGATTTGCGCTTGGAACGCACGCCTGCTCGGTCCGGGTCAAAATCACAAGGTGCAGACGTGGTCGGTGCCATTTCTGTGGCTTCACCAAGGTGATGTACGCATGACTAGATCCCATTAAAAAGCTTATCAAATCTTTTTTGTGGATGATATGTTGGCTAAATCAACTGTGATATGAATCCCTCAAGCAAGACAAAGAAAGAAATGAAATATTTCATTCATTCTAACTACACAGACATGTGGCTGTGGTGTGAATGACTGTCATCTAACGCAGAACTTCCACTACACACCTTCACACAAGCCGTGAGGACAGTGGAGCTGCTGCATCTGAGGATGTCAGGGACCGACTGGTGGATGTCAAACTGTCCCTGTGGTTTGCCACCAAATTCTGTTTGGCTCTTTGCCTAATATCACTGAACCATTTCCTACATTGACTAACTGCTCCCTTAGGACCACAGCAACGCGTTAACCAAATGTCTCCTCCCAAGGTAATTTAATTCAAGGTGCCATATACTCACTGCAGTCGGTTCTGCATCTCCTGCAGAAGGACAAATGGAAAGCCGATGGGGCAAAAATCATCTTGCAAAACAGCCATTAACTACCTCACTGTTAAAAAAACCCACATGTTGTACGTTTTCCCGTGTCATCTTCAAGCAATGTTCTTTTTCATTGCATTTCTTCACGTAGCATGCATGTTAAAGCTTCCAAATCACAAAACGCTGTTGTCAACTAAATCATCCGCTCGGGAATACAACATAGCCTTTTCAATCAATCAATCAATCAATCAATCATACTTTATTTGTCCCACAGGGGGAAATTTGGTAACATGTTTCAGAAAATGCGTAGGTGATTGCACATCATGTGATCAACTCAATATAAAGGAACGCAAATATAAGGAACATCGCTGGCTGAGGTGCTTGAAGACACAATGACAAGGGAAAAAGTGTCACTTCAACACACATTTTTGCACCGTGTTGAGGAGTAAAGCTGCATTGGTAAGTATTTCGTAAAACAGTTTTTTTCCCGTTGGCCTTCTATATGCTCCTCTTAGAACAGGCTTTGTGCACCTCTGGCAAGATGTGATGTGATTGGTCACTACACCTGTCAATATCGTCCTAATCCAACCCCCAACTTTGTTAAAAATTACCCAGCAGTTGACATAGTTTGCAATTATGCCATCATACCCCTTTGACATTTCCCCCTACTGCTTGGTGTTTTAAGTCGGTCTTCATCAGAAACAAGTGGGATATTTCATTTCTTCTACTTGCTTTTTGGAAAAACAAAAAGAAACTTGCTATGATTGATGTTTTTCTGAAGTGCAAATCTAGGGGTGCAACATTTTGCTGACACCACAAGCCTCATGGGACGGTCAAGCGGCAATAAAAAAAAAAAAAAAAAAAAAAAAAGATGTGGGAGTGCAGGTGAGGCATTAAGGGAGCAAACAATTTGAGTTTCCCATCTGGCAGCTCTGAAGTGGGAAAAGGAATCGCTATTTTTCCCCATGAAACATCTGTTGAGTCAGACAGAGTAATCCCCAAATGCAGTGCCTCTCTGCAGCCATACCACAGAGTTGCTACAATTGTGAACTCAAAGCGACACATGGTGATGAAGCTGACAGTCATCTCCTCTATCCTCCCAGCCCAAACAGCCATACTGGCAGACAGCAGCCCTCCCCCTCATCCTCCTCCTCGTCCTCCTCCTCCCCAAACCTCTGCACAAAACCATTCCTCTAAACAAACCGCCGCTTATCGACAGCAGCACACAAAAAAATGATATGTACACAAACAAATGCAAAACAGTGAGTTGACGCTTACAGAGTAACAGCAGAGAGAGGGAGAGGGAGAGAGAGAGGCACTGAAAAGGGAAGCTGTTTCATTGATTGTTCTGCTGTTTTGTTAATGAGCCCATAAAAGCTGCTGCAAGTGTTTTTACAGTGAAACTGGGGAGAAAAAAAAAATGAAATGCTGCCTCTTTGCCTCCCGGATTTTTCATCATGGACAGAAGCCTGTGGACTGGCATGAAAATGAGCCGACGGGTCGGTGTTTTTCAAATTTTGGGTCTAATTTAATTGGCTCACCAAATGAAACTGTAGCCAGCAACTAGATGCTTTGTGTCATGTTAAGGTGGAAAGTGTGTGAGGCCATAAACGTGTGAAGCGTTAAAGGTGGACTTGGCAAAATTGCCGAGAGTTAAACGAAGTGAGGATCGTTTCGACTGAGCTGACAAAAAAGTGGGAATCAGCATGTAATTTCATGGTTGAGTCTACATGGTTCTCATTGCTGGCCTTACTCGCGGCTCAATTACATGCTTACGTTATTTTTTTTTTTGTCAGTTTTTGCCATCCTCACTTCAATTAGCCCTCAGAAATTTTGCTCTAGTGCACCTGGATCACTTTCAGCACACAAACAATTAAAAAAACATGTTTCATTTTGTGATCAGTGGTTGAAGACCTGTAACATTACACTGTTTTGATAATTTCAAGAACACTGAGTATATAGCCAATGTTTTGTATGTATGTACTTGATAGTAGTGATCGCTGATGAACAAAAAGAAAGCTCAGATTGCACATGTGACCCGTTACGTTACAGATTTCAATATAACTGAAAGCCAGAAAACAAACTTGTGAGTTCATGTTTCCGACTTCCCACAGTCAACCAGTGTAGCGTCAAAAAATATTTCTATAAAAAAAAAAAAAAAATGTTGACTGTGACCATGACCATGCAAGTCTCCCTGGATAAAACTCCCCCCCTCTTCCTTTTTGGTCTCAATGTGATGTTGCTGCTTGAAGCTTTGGGACTTTTTGACCTGTTGGTGGCACTGTGGCCTAATCAGTTTCATTTTGTGACTATTTCATTATTGAATATCAGTATGAAAATGCATCACTCCCCAGAGCTTCATCACATTTGACCCAGATGTGTCTAAGATGTTAAGCATGAAGCTTAAGGCCTTTGTTGGCCTGGTGGTGGAGTTGTGTTTGGCCAATCGGGTTTATATTCAAAATGCTGAACTCCTGCTTCAATATCCATCATTCCCACAAGTTTCATTCAAAAAAGGTCAGTAGAGACTCAGACACTGTGACCGAGCCCAATCCATAGTCCCTTCCATGAGTGGAGACTGAGGAGGAAGGCACCATGGATCATCAAAATGAATCATGTCATATCAGACGCAGACCATATAGACTGTTTAAGAGGCCATTAACCGTCCCTATATGTCTAAATAACTCTTCTCGGTGCATCTAAGGAATTCAAGCTCAAAAAGACCAATCCAGCATCAACAGCAACATCCGAGCCTTTCCTCAAAACACACGGATGAATCAGCCCATCGCTGCAGACAGAGCCTCTGCCCTCGCTTCGCACTGTCAGTCTGCTGCTGCCAATAGCTCTTGTCATTCATTCTCTCCCTGTCAGCCAATCAAAACAGCATCACTGTCAGTGTCTCTCTCTTGTCTGTGGCCGTCTATTTCTGGTCCTGTTTGTCTCCATTCATCTGGATCTGTTTCTCTTTTGTTTCTCCTCTCTCCCTCTGCCTCTGTCTCAGCTCTGTGTTCTGTTTCTGTTCTTTTTTCTGTCCTCTATAGCTGTTTTATGTTTTGTTTATTGCTATAGCACCACTCTGAATATTTTTTTAATGCACCGGCCTTTGCCTATTTTAAACTATACTATATTTACCTTTTTGATGCTTAATTCTGTCTTGTGTGTTTATCTTCGATTTGTTGTGCAGCTTTTACAATAACCAAGCTGACCTTGGCATATATTATGAAAGCAGTGATTTTGTACTATTGTATAATGCATGTTGTCCAATCACATAATTAACTGATAGACTCATAATGTATTATACTGCATTTGTGTGGGGCTTTTCTACTCTACTGACCACTTAGTTTCACTTTGAGTGTCAAAGCTGAGAGCACAGCCATCTTTGTTATGAAACATAAAGTGATTCCACCTTGGTAGGCACTGATTTGGATCAAGTCAACACGTGCATACATCTACTAACTTTGTTATTTGGTGCGCCCTGTGCCGATATTGTGGCGGCGCACCACAGGTGAGCCTGTTTTTGGGAAAGTGCAATATCATTTCCTCACCAATATAAAACTAAATTAAAATAATCTGTGGCAGGCTGCCATAGTTTAATACATTAACGGGAAACCCTGACAAAAAAAACTTGGCAAAATGTAAATAAATAAAATAAAATGAAATAAAATCCGCTGGCCCCCGATTCAGCTCATTGTTGATTCCCGATATATTATATCCCGTTGCCCAAACCTATTACGCATAATTGTGGAGTGTATTCTTGCAACCCAAATAATTCACGTGTAAGCTGTTAGTTGGTTTGTGGAAATGTAAATTGTGTATACTTCCTTGACAATGCTGTTTCGGATAAACAGTCATGGCATTAATTGGCAACAAATGAATTGAATCCAAAATTAAAGGCACTGTGCTCCTGTCTGTCGCGCCTGCCAAAACATTAAACCGCTTATTGTCTAACAGCAGGACACTGTCCTGGTCAGGGTCTCTCTCTCTCTCTCTCTCTCTCTCTGTCTCTCTCTCTCTGTCCACTGACTGAAACAATATCTGCTTCGCATTGTGACTGGGTTTGATCTGCCTTTCTGCTCATTCCTGTTTATTTCTCTTTGTGCCATCATATCAGTTTCTTTTTTTTCTCCCTGGTGTCATTTTGCTGCCTGTCTCGCATTATTTCTGTCTTTGTCTCCTTAGTGAAGCAACAAGGAAATTAGTTCCAAACGTGGAGACTGCCATTGTCTCCTCTGAGAGAGAGAGAGAGAGAGAGAGAGAGAGAGAGAGAGAGAGAGAGAGAGAGAGGAGGAAGCAAAAAGACAGAAATCAAGTTATACTGTTCATGTGCTACTTACGCCAATGAAGTGTCACTTACTGCTGTAACGGCCCAGGTGAAGTGAGTCTTAAAGTTATTTTCCTTAAAATCAGTGAAAAAAAGAGAAAATTTCACGTGATCCAGGGATTTTATAGAACCAAGCACCACACCCATGAAAAAAGGGCAGAATAGGTCCTCTAGTATGAAGACAACAATACACATCTATCTGTATCACCCCCTTCCAAACATAGCTACAAAGTTCTGCACAACAGCAAAATAAAATGCAGAATAAGACAAAAGACAGCAGGAACGATGATATAAACATAACATAAAAGAATAAAAGTAACAAAAAATGAAATAAACAATAAAAATGATTATCCAATATAAAAGGAACAAATGGCAGAGAGGCAGCATAGACAATTTAAATAAGGCCAAAGCACATATAAAATAATGTTTTTAGAAGAGACTTAAAAGAGGGCTATGATGTGGTTTGTCTGGAAATTACAGGGTTTTTTTCCAAGAGAAAGTAGATTTGCATCGAAACAAAGTGAATTATCTCCCCCGATGGCAGAATATTTCTCTAATCTTCATAAAAATAAGATTTTAAGGCTCAACACTACATGACTTGTTACAGAGGAGAAATTCTTGGGGTATGGTTTACTAACAGTCAGTTAAAATAAATATTCTTTATAGGCACAAATAACACATGAACAGAAATGCTAAAGAGAAGTATCTTCGCCTGCTTGTCTGCTTTGTGTCTGTCTCTCTCCTTCTCTTCGACTCCCTCTGTCTCTCTCTTTCCGTCTGTCTCTCTCTCTCTGTCTCTCTCTCTCTGGCATGGTGTTAATTTTTCCTTGTTGCTTCACTTGACTGGTGATTGAACGCCACCGGGTGTTCAGAGCAAATTTCACACGTGGTCGGGACCGGGTAACCGTCCGAAAAATCCCCCCTCAATCTACACCTCCTGTCTTCATCCCATTTCCTCTTCCCCCTCCTCCTCTTGCCTTCACCTCATCATTCCTTCTTATTCCTCCTCTCGCCTCCTCCGCTCGTTCATCTCTCTCCATTTCTGTCCTGTTCCTCCTCAGCATCATTCCCAGCTGTGTCCTCCCCTGACCTGCTGTAAACCTGCTGGTGCGAATACCAGCATGTTTTTAGATTTCTATCTATTTGCACATAAGCTGCAATCTCTCAAACGTTGTGCTTTTTCTTCTGCTTTCATATGCACACGATTGTTTTACATTTAACATGTTGATATTTTTGTAACTTTGCTGACTCTCTCTTTCTGTGTCAATAGGTTTGGCTAATGATAATCCTCCTGTTTTCACATATCCTGATAAAATTGGAATGTGGACTTTTTTAAAATACATTTTCCTTCACACATATCTACACAGTACAGTATGGCCAAGTGTTAAAGGGATGCAACAATTTGTTTTTTGAGGCTGATATTGATGTCTGATATCTGCCCACCGCTAACAGTCGATACCAGTAGCGATATTCAGTTTTGTAAGAATGGAAATATAAAGGCAGGTTCAGCTTTTCAGTCAGACCTGTATTGAGATAATATATATATATTTTTTTGCTTAAACAGAAGACCATGCTAGTATTGCCTGGTTGCTACATTTATAGCTGTTATAAGTGCAAAGTGCAAAAAATAATGATAAAAAAGTGCCAGACCTAACCAAATATTGGCAGTAAACATAATGGACCGATGCTGATGTTGCTTTTGGAAGCTGATATCAGCTGATTCTCATGGACTTAAGTTACTCACTCCGTCCTTTGGTAGGTATGTTTGCATAATCTTACAAGCTGATCGTCTTTTTTTCTGATGTATTTTTTCACTAATTACTGCCAAAACCAAATTTACCTACTGGGCTTGACAAACTCTAATCTAATTTAATTGGCCCTTTTTTCCATCTCTCAGTTGTCTTTATACAATTTATTCTGTTTTTAACCTTGCTGAGCACGCATGTTCTTTCTCAGCAATGTCCCGCTTCACACACTCACAGTTACACACACACACACTCACACCTGGGAGCTGCCCAGCACCACACTGTTCACTGATGGCCATGAGCAGCTCCACTGGAGCAACCGGGGTTCAGTGCCTTGCTCAAGGGCACTTCAGCTATTATTTAAGGAGGTGAGAGCACCATCCATTTTCTCCCCAATCCTGTTTTTTTTTTTTTTTTTCCTCCTGCCGATTCGAGATATCAAACTGGTGACCTTCCAGTCAACAAGAACGCTTCTCTAACCTTTAGCCCACGACTGCTCCATTTTTCTTTCCTGCTCGACTCCGCCTTCTCTTCTCCCTTCACCCTCTCCAACCCCTCATGTTATTTTTTCTTCTATCCTAATGCATTCACCTCCCTCTTCTTTTCCACTAATCTGTTTCACTCCTTTCCTCCTCAATTTGACACTCCCCTTCCACTTTTCCCTTCTTCTTCCTCCTTTTTTCTTCATTACTTTCCACTTCTCTCCTCTAACTCTCAATCCCTCCAGTCTTTGTCATTCTGCCGCCTACTCAGCTCTCCTTATCTCTTTACCTTCTCCTCCTCCTCCTCCCTCTCCCCCTTCATCTCTCCCAATTTCACCTCCTGGCCGGGGCAGGAGTGTTGTAGCGGTGTAACAAATCCCTGCTGAATCCCCTCAGTCTGAGTCGCTGTTCTAATGAGCTCAGATCAGCCATGGCAGCCTGCAGCCACATCGCTGCCATTTCACTGACACTCAGTGACAGCGCTATAGGAATGATTGGGAGGAGTTGTGTGTGTGTGTGTGTGTGTGTGTGTGTGTGTGTGTGTGTGTCTGTGTGTGTGTTGCAGTAAACAGTAAATACAATGTGGTGCTGATCCCCTTCAACAGTTATGTGCACATGTATTTGTGTTTATCTAATGAATATGTGCATATGTTAATGTGTGTCTGTAGGAGACTGATGGATCGTATGAGGATGTTCACTAAAAAAATAAACAAACAAACAAACAAATTAATTAATGGAAAACCCTCACTGATTTACAACCTAACTACTGCAATGATTATGTTCTTAATCTTTGTGTTAAAATAACTGATAGTTTGTATGATATCGTGAGGTTCCATTTACATATCAATAAATGTTTTGCTACTCTATATCACTGACTGACTTTTACATTTGTTGTGCTAAACACTCTTTGGAGTAAACAAATTGGGCATCATTAGCAACAGCCGCCATGACAGAGAAGACAGAGAAAGAGCGCCACCTATAGAAACTCCAACTCCATCAAGAGAAAATCCAACAAGAAATACAACATGTCCTGCCCACACCATTTGATTGACAGGTGATCTCCGGGAAGTGCAGTGCAGGAACACGTCAGAGATGAGCGCTTAGCATCAAAGATGGAGTCTAAATAAAAACAACACCAGGATCTAGAGGATTACCACCAGAACTTTATAATACTACATAAGCTTTGGCTTAAGACTGAAGGTTTCAAAAAGCTTTTAATTAGCTCTTGTTGCACAGTTAAATCTAAGTCACTCGGTGGGATTAAACTTATACATTATTTAACCCTCGAACTCTTCTGCCAGCACAAATCCCTCAGTAAATGTGGATTTGGTGTATTACTAGATGCAGTTCATCCATGCATCGCAGCTTATGGCCAGTAGTGTAGTGGAAAGTATTAACACATACAGAGAGGTACATCCATTATCAACTAGGGACATCACAGGAACCAATGGGCAGTGGATGACTGAGCATTGGTAAATAAATAATTCAATCAAATCAATCAATACATATATACACTCAAAAAAGTGAATGAGGTGGGTTGTGCACTGTATAGTATTTTTTTGTTTTCAGTTTACTTAAAATACATGTCTTTGTTGAGTTAAAATATTTTTTTCTAATAAAGTCCATGTAATTGTGCCTTTCGTTATGTGAACAAAATAATTATGTATTGGTTAATCACAAACCATTTAATTTAAGTGAATTATGATTGAAATACTTCATACATCCAGAAGGTGGCAGTAAGAAGAAGATTAAATGCTTCATACTGCACATGCGCAAACTCACTCAAATCTCCCTCGTTTTTGGGGGTGAAGTTTCGTTTGGCGGTGTCTTCGTTTTCTGAGTTGAAAGAGGTAAGAGGACATTTTTCATCCACACCTATTATTGTAGTATTTTCATATTAAGCATGATTTAATTGTGTGTCTGATACAACATTCGTTCTATTTTTCTGAGTTTCTATTTTTAGAGAGCGGTGGGTCTGGCACGTTTGCTAGCTTAGTCGCACGTTAACGTTAGGTCGGTCTGCTTTTATCCCGCCGAGCCCCGCCAGTCTGTGAACACGTTAACACGGTGAAACCATAACGTTATCATTTCTATTTGTAAATATCACTATCTAACTTCATATTCAGTCTATAAACGTTAACGTTACTCTCTGCAGGCGATAGCAATAACGGTAACGTTATTGTTTAGCAGCTCAAGTCTTCTGAGGGGTGTACTACGAAGCAGGTTTAGTGGGTTAGCAGGTATGTTGAGTCTAAAGCCAGGCTTTCCTGTATCACGAAGGTGGCTCTCTTTTAACCCGGCTAGATCACCATGGTAACTTATGCTTAACTCATAACCTGGTCGGGACCAGGTTATGAGCTAAGTTTAACTCCGTCCGGCTATAAAATTACGGAGACAAAGAGGATTTAGGGATCGCGCGGATCCGCTGGCATTTCCTGACGATATTCTCCATGAGCGGTATAGATTTTCATCTGAGGGACTAGATGAAACGCCCCCTTTTCTGTGAACGCGCAGAGAGCACAAAGCTGACAGCCGGACTGAACAAACCTTGATGATAACCACCGTCGTGATACCACTTAAATTTGACTGGAGCTTTAGGTTTTGTTGAGCCTGATAGTGAACACAGCCTGGCTATGTTGAGCTTCCTTCGTAGTACAGCCCTCAGGTGACCACAGAGAAAGCTGTTTTTTTTTTTACTTTTTGTGTTTAATATTTATTATATTATTTGAATGGGCTGCTTTTGTAACCAGGTCGATGTGGTTTGGTGAGTAATTTTACTTTCGTGTACCCAGGCGCGTCTTTTGGGGCTTAAGCCCTGGATCTTTCCTCAAAAGCCCCGGATCTTTTTTTGAGCTTTATTTAGTATTTTTATCATTGTTTTATTATCCTGTACGAAAAATGTGCATCTTGGGGAGAAGCGGAGGGTCAGTTTTCAAACCAATTAGACTTTGCATTTTTTCATAACTTATCAACATGAATAGACAATGATGCCAAGCTAATAAAGTAACAAGCCCCGATGGTAAAGCGGTCAATATCTCTGCCTGCCATCGCCTTTTATCGCCTGCAGAGAGTAACGTTAAAATGAAATGATAAGTAGTATCTCACGAGAAATCATAGAGCACATTGTGAAGGAATTGAAACAGGCCAGGATGTACTCTGTCAGTGAGTAAGTTAATGTGAAAAATAAGGCATTTTTAAGCCTTGTTCTAACTTTATGGGGAGATATATATATATATATATATATATATATATATATATATATATATATATATATATATATACACTAATCAATTCAGATTCAGATTTAAACAAGGATATTTGTGTGGTATAGTTTGTTTGTCGCCATGATCTTCCTGTGTGCAGTTTTGGCTCATTCTCCATTCATGTTGATAGGCACCTGCACTTACTGATCTGAAATAGATGCCCAAAGGATGTTACAAATATGGCCACCCAGTGAACAGCCTTGGCCTAAAAGGACTTTGAGAGAACTACATGAGTGCTTTCAATTCCAGTGAGCCACCTACTAGGCCTTTTGGCTCTGATTAGGCATATACCCGTAATTGACTATACAGTAACTTGAATGCATTATGTTTTAAGTCTAAATTTTGCCATTATAAGTCACTTAAAAGTCCTGTGAAGCCACTATTTAAGGGGGTGTTTTTCAAAATTTTCTCCTGGAGCATACCTAGATATAGACATAGTATATGCTAATGTAAATGGAAAAATGAGTGCCATGCCACACAACAGACATGGGTTTTATGCAGGTAATGTTAAATTTAATGTTATAAATTATGAAATTGAGTGTGCCTCTTTTTCCCTCACTGAATTTCTAAAAGTTAACTCTTATCGGACTGACTCTCTCACTTTTTGCAGGTGAAGAATACAACTTAAGGCTGCTCTTCAACCAGTCATTTTTGAGCACGTGACTGGCCATAGAGTTATATGTAAGTATATGACCTTAACTGTTAATTAACAATTTTGTTTATGTGTTCCACTTTTCTTTTTTCTTTTTCCTTTCCTTTTCTTTTTTTCTTTTTTTTTTTTTTGCTTTGCTAAAGGGCTTTAGGCTTATTCTTAAAGTGTGACACTGACAGTCCCAAGGAGGAGCTATGTATTGTGGTCCTGCAATGTTGTGCTGTCATTGAAGATTAGAAGTAGGTATTCCCACAGTTCACCATTGGTTTGAATTTCATTTTAAGTTACAGCTGCAGAAATCAGGTACCAACTGAAGTGACCATAACAACAAACTAACTAACAAACAAAATACCTTTACAGTTCATTTACGCAGTAAGTTTCCCACATCACTGAGAATTTATGATTTGCTGTTCAAAAGAATGTGTTTAGGGCCCAGCTATGATATTGTATCACACTTGCTCTGATGTTTTACTATGCTCTGTACATAAAAAGTCAATATATCTTTAGTCAAAAAGAAGTTTGTTCATATTCTTTAAACAAATAAATAAACAAATTGAAGCCATCTTACTGCGACACTGCATGACACTGATTAGTTTCAAAACAGTAGGGCAGGACCGATCCACTTATTTGTGGTGAATTTGAAAGTTTACTTTGCATATTTATGTACACTATGAAATATTTTGTGGTGCCCCCCTAGCCCAATCAGTAATATTTTGTTTTGTTTTTTACTTGGATTGGGTGCATGTAACTCATGGTGAGGACTGACATGAAAGCAGGTTAAAGGAAACGTATCCATTGTAGGTCTAAAGGACCCTGTACAAAGCACACCAATAATTAATCTGTTAACATATTAATAAATTTATTTTTGTTTATTTTCTCTTTTGTAATAATCATGTTGCAATATTTCAGGTCCTGATTAATGGTTCATTCATGATTCATGCTTCCTCCTGTCTGCCCATACCACTGTACGCATAACAGGTATGATCACAACTAGCTACTTAATTACTGTGAATTGAGTTGTCAGTATTTTTATTTTAAGAAACATTTATCAGGTGACAGCTTCATTTTCTTGGTCTCGTTTTGAATAGGTGTTTTTATTTTTTAGATTTTGAGTTCTCTTAAAAAAAAAAGTAATGAACTACATTAATTTATGACTCCTATTAACATGTTGAATTTCAGATCCTGGGTGTGATAGCTGTTTCCTCTCTCATTGACGTGGTGTAGGTGACACTGCTGAACTTGCCTGTGGTATGTTAACAGTCAGACTTTTCTTAAGACTGTTTTACAAGTTGAGTTTCCTTTACCAATATCTCCTTTGTGTTTGTTTGTTTGTTTTTTTTGTTTGTTTGTTTTGCCCCCCACCCCCACGCTTTCCCCTCCCAGATTTGAATGTGGCAGTGTAAAGGTTGCAGTTCAAAGACCTCAACTAGGGGCCAGTTACTTAAACATTACAGGTTAAAACATCCACATTATGGGCGCAGGCACCCATATCCTTGTCCATATATTAGTTGTCCATGTACATCTAAGTCATGGAATGCGCTCAGGTCACATTTGAGTAGAGTCCATGCTAGAGAAACATCACGGCAAACATTGACATCAGCCACATTCAGCTGTCATGTTTGTGGATTCTCTGAAGTTGCCTCTGAAAAGGAGTATTTCACTCATATAAATTTGCATCTCAAAGCCAGTGAAACAGTCCCCTGCATGTTCAAGGGTTGTACATTTAGGACAAACATCTATGGGACATTTAAATCACATAAAAATAGAAAGCACCTTGGTTATTCTTACAGTGACTTTAAACCTGGAATAGTTGCAGTAAGAGACAGTTTTGAAAGCTCAAGTGTTTCAGGTGAACATGGAGACAGTGAAGAATCAGAGGAAGCCCAGCTTAAAGTGCAGTCTAGTTTTCAGAGAGACATCTCAGAAAATGTTGAGAAGATGATAGAAGAGAAACTTGCAGCAGTGTTGCTTAAGCTGGAAAACATACTCCATGTTCCCAGCAATGCAGTCGATGAGCTTTTACAGGACTTGCACTTTCTAATGAGTTCTGCATCCCGGACTACATTAAATGCCATTGTTTCAGATTTTTGTTCTAAGCATAATCTTGGTCTTGATGCAAAAGAAACTGAGGAATTGGCCTCTGCCTTCTGTCTCTCTAATCCCTTGACTAAAGCAATTGGAGATCAGGGCCCACTTGGCACTGCTTTTAAGCGGAAACAGTACTTCAAAGACAAGTTCCAAGTTGTTGCACCAGTTGAATATGTTTTAGATAAGGAGCGCAACCATACCTACCAGTATGTACCATTATTGCAGTCATTGCAGCAGCTCCTTAGCAAAGATGGTATAATCGATGATGTAGTAGAAAACTACAGTGCTCACCCAAATGAAACTGCACAACAAGAATACAAGTCATTTCAGGATGGAGAGTTTTTTAAACAAAATGAGTTCCTATCTTCAGGGGAATTGAGAATAAGTGTGACCCTTTATATTGATGAGTTTGAAGTGTGCAACCCTCTGGGTACGTCCAGAAAGAAGCATAAACTTTGCGCTATGTACTGGATTTTGAGCAACTTACCCCCAGGCCAGCACTCCTCTTTGTCATCCATCTACTTGGCAGTACTGTGTAAAAGTAGCTACATCAAGGAATATGGATATGGAAAAGTGCTTGAACCTCTTTTGCGTGATCTGGTTGTCTTGGAAGAGCATGGGGTGTTTGTCCCACAGATTGGAAAAAATATTAAAGGCACAGTTCTATGTGTAGCTGCAGACAATCTGGGTGCCCATGGGATTGCGGGCTTTGTAGAAAGTTTTTCAGGAGAGTATGTTTGTCGATTTTGCACAGGGCGTTTCAGTGATTTTCAGACCAAGCAGGTTCTGTCAGGGAGGTTTAGTCTTCGAACCAAAGACAGACACAAAGAACATGTCAAACATGCAGCGGAAAGCGGAAAGCCTTGTGTTGGAGTGAAAAGGCCATGTGTGCTGACAGAAAATCTTTCTCATTTTGATGTAACAACTGGTTATCCACCTGATGTACTCCACGATCTGTTGGAGGGTATTGTTCCAGTGGAACTTGCACAGTGTCTGGGTGTGTTAATATCCAAAAAGTACCTCTCTTTGGACACTTTAAATAAGGTCATTCTCAGTTTCCCCTACAAAGGAGAAGATAAAACAAACCGTCCCCATGTTGTGCCACAAAATTTTTTAAGTAAAAAGACAATAGGTGGCAATGCAGCTGAAAATTGGACCCTCATAAGATTGCTGCCTTTCATGATTGGAGATGTTATACCTGACGGTGAACCAGTGTGGGAGATAATTTTGGATTTAAAAGAGATAGTGGAACTTGCTGTTTCCCAGATCCATACAGAAGAATCCATTGGATATCTTCAGTTCAAAATATCTGATCACAGACAGAAATATCAAGAAGCATTTCCCAACCAAAAACTTCTCCCAAAACATCACTTCTTAGAGCATTACCCTCACATGACCAGATGTTTTGGTCCTCTAGTTGGAGTCTGGACCATGCGGTTTGAGGGCAAACACAGTTTTTTTAAGGAAGTTGCTCATCACACCAAGTGTTTCAAGAATGTTGCTCTAACACTGTCAAGAAAACACCAGATGATGATTGCCTATCACTTACACTCATCACGTCCACAGAAACCTGGAGTTGAAGTATCAAGTGTATCGAGAGTCCCTGTTGAGGTGCTGAAAGATGATGTATCATTGCCTCTCCAGCAGATGTACCCAAACATGGCAGAAGTAAACATGGCTAACAGTGCAGATTGCAAGGGGATCAGCTATAGAAAGGGAATGATAGTCATCTGTGGATTTACTGATGGGCTACCTGAATTTGGAGAGATAATAAGGATATGTATACTTCAGGATTCACTGAATTTCATAGTCAGGACGTTCTCAGCTTGGTTTAGGGAGCACTACCGGGCCTTTGAACTGCAACCATGTCCAACTGGGATGATGTCCCTGATAACACATGACGAACTGGCAGAGAAGTACCCATTACATGACTACTTCGTTGGGTCCCTTCGACTGGTTACGTTTAAAAGATATCCTTATATTAAAAGCACATGTTGAATACGTGAGTAAACAGCTTTAATTGATAGCTTACTAAATGTGTCACCTGTCACCTCTTTCCACTTGGCTGTTTACTAACCTGTTTCTGTGCATGCACAAACTCCATGTCACTGGTAGGACTGATCAATATTTTGATATTATATCAATATTGTGATATGAGACTAGATATCGTGTAGGATTTTGGATGTTGTAATATCGGAATATGGCATAAGTGTTGTCTCTTCCTACGTTTAAAGGCTGCATTACAGTAAAGTGATGAAATTTTCTGAACTATCAATTATTTGCCTTTACCCACTTAGTTATTAGAAACGCATTACAGATGATTATTTATCAAAAATCTCATGTGTAAATATTTTGTGGAAGCACCATAGTCATCCCCACTATATCATCACAATATTAATATTGATGTATATCGTCAAAAATATCATATCGCCTATTCCAACCTAAAGCAACTAACTTGAGCACCACTAACCATAGTATGGCACTTCATTTTCCATGCTACTAACATTATGTCACTTGCTTCTGTCTGTGGATTGCTCAATGTTTGCTTCAGCGTCCTGTTTGTTTTACATATGATCAATGTCAGTTGGTTTCTTTCTAATCTGAATGCTTTTGATTTACACATATTTAATGGCTTTATACTTGTATTTTTGTCTTTTCTAGACTGACACATTTGGATGATGGCTGCACCAGTAAAACTGCGGATTATCCTTGGTTCCAACAATGCTGAAAAACTGACCATAGAATCAGGCATGCCAAAGTCTGTTGAGGATCTTTCAAATGAGATCAAACGTCAGTTTGATATAGAGGGGGACATTAGACTCCAGTACATGGACAGGGACTTTGACAATGAGTTTGTTAACCTTAACCAAATTAGTGACATTCAAGACAAGAGTACAGTGAAAATCATCCGCATGTCAGATGCTCTAGACCTCAGCCAAGGCAACATGAACCAGAGTGGGGAAGAAACATCCTTGTCATCTTCTGACACATTAATACTCTCCTCTGATTCAGACACTCCTCGATCACAGTGGCCCTCAGAATTCCAAATCCCAAAGTTTTCATATGATGTGGAGATGCAACTTCGAAGTGCAAACCAGGACTTCATATCAAATGGAGTTCTTCTGACCCCCAGTCACAAACTGAAATCAGACATCTTGGAAAGTCTAGCTCAGGAAATCATCAAGTTCAAGGCATATCCCTCAAACTTGGAAATGGAATCTGTTGCTGAAGCTTTAATCAAAGCACATCCATGTTTGAGAGAACAAGGATCCTTCAGTGGTTTCTACGGCTGGAAAATAAGCCTTAAGTACAAGATGGCAAACTACAGGACAAAGCTTAGAAACTTGGGGTGCCCAGAACTGAGCATCAATTCCCTCAAGCACAAACCTGCAGATAGATGTCAGCCTGCCTACGATGTCAAAAAACCCAGGAAAGCAGAAGTAAATTTTTGTCCTCCATATCCTGCTGGAGAGACCCAGGACAGCCTTGAAGGTGAAAGATTGGCGTTGTTATCCGAGGTCAAGAAGAGACATAATGATAAAGTTGTCAAAGAAAAGATGGCCAAGACCTTCGCATACAGGCGGCAGGAGGTCGTTAGAGACAAGCCCATGATCGCGGAGTTCAAGATCAGATGGCCAGGACTGTTCACTGTGGCGGAGGTATGAAATGCTTCTTAAATCAGCTATAGTCAACAATTTATTTATTTATTTATTTATTTATTTTGGCAATTCTGCTATATTGGATAGTGACAGTGTAGAGAGACAGGAAGGGCAGGGGAGAGAGCAGGGATGACATGCAGCAAAGAGCCTGAGGTCATATTTGAACCCCAGCTGTAGTCAATATGTTTTGTCTTTTGATACAATGTATCAATGTAACAATGTATCAGATGTCAATATGAAAGAGTTGTAATGGCTTGCAGAATTCCAGTAACATGGGAATGTTAATCATTTTGCGTAAAATGTAACCATGGCACAGGAAATACTGTTGTTTAGAAGTCTGTTTTTTGTATCTCCGTTTTAAATGTTAAATGTTTTAATAGGTACCAATAATTTGTTGTTTGTGGACATTATGTTTTCAGGTGGAAGCAGAATTTGTGAGGATCACTACTGGTCCCCTTGTGTCAAAGTTCCATGCACAGCTTGACCAACACACTGCCCGGCTCATCAAAGTGTTCAAGAAGAAAGGAGGCTCTGCAGGGACTAAAATCAGCATGATTTTGGACCCAATCGCACAGGTAAGTTTTGCTGTCGGTAGAGAACATTGTGGAATTTTACAAGTTGATGTTGACTAGTCAGTTTTGACAGGTATAGTGACTAAGTAACAGTCAGAAACCAGTCACATTTGTGAATTTGGGCTGTCTTGAATACCTTATATTATGCTTCGAAGCTTTGGGAGCAATTTTTCAAATTGTTTTGAACATTCAAAGGCCGAGGGGTGGTGGGTAGGGGGTTTAACATCTATTAAACTGAGGCTAAAATTTGCCTCTCAACATACAGCGTGACATTTCCCTGATTCACACTAAAACTTGAGGCCTCTTTTTTCAAGTTTATTCATTAGTAAGTGGTTGTAAAAAGTAAGGTTTGAAAAGTTAAGTTTTTGGATGTAAAAGATGTTAAAACAAAGAAGGGAGATGCTTTACTGGGTTTTCTTTCCCTTCCCTGCTTAATGAGGACATCTGTAAAGTGGTAACCTTGTTTGACAAGGTAACATTAATGTCCATATGATTATTAATTGGTCATTGTGTACATCTCTACAGTTAGGATGTCATCCATTTCCTATGCATCAAAATAGAGCGCGGAGTGGCAACTCTTCACTTTGTTACACAATCTATGTCAGTGCGCTGCTGTAGCTAGAGAGTTTCTCTGCCCTTTGGCTCGTGCGGTGCCCGTGCAGCTGTTATGTCAAATTCCGCGTTAAAAATAGATTCCGTTTTATTTGGCTAATCTGCACGCTTCACACAAGTCACCCAAATGGCCAGTGGATCACTGGTATTTGCGAGGGCTTGTGTTTTTCGCGCTAGGTGATTCATACATTCCACCACCGCCTAGCCTACAGCGGATGTGTTACGGCTGAAAGCCATCCTCTCAGCGTTCACGGAGAAACTATTCACTGCAGTGATTGGTTAATTCCGTTGTTAGTATTTCATGACGTACGGCCCAGTGCCCGCCTAACTCCCCCCGGACAATCCAAGCTAGCATCAACAACAGATTCCTAAAGGAGCCGCAGATTGAATATATCGATGTGTGTTTTTTCCCCCTTTCCTCGTTCATTTGATCTAGGCGGTCGGTGAAAACGTCTAGGCGGTGCGCCTAAGAAATTATAAGGCAGGGAAAACCCTGGTGTATGTGAAGTCCTAAAATATTTCTGTATTTTTTTCTCTCTCTCTTTAGAATGAAACTGTTGAAAAGAGAAGGGAGTGCATCCTCAGGGCACTTTGTATCTATCTGAATGAAGACCCGAACAACCTCTTCAAAGAATACCTGGTTGGTGATTTTAATAGCTTAGTTTCTACCTGTATTAAATCAAAACTTTAATAACTAATCATGTTACTTTGTTAAAATTTGCATGGAATCAGTTTGTTTAAACTTTTTTGGAAATCCAAATACACTCAGTGAGTATTTTATTAGGCACAACTGTGCAATCCAATACAACAACTCTACCATACATTCTACTTTTACTAAGCTTATACATGTTAATTTTTTGCTGACATTGTCAGAAAGGTGATAATTCTACTTTGTTTATTACTGAGGTCTTAGTGGGTGGTAGTGGTGTACTGGAGTGCATTATATTGAAAAGTGTTCCCAATATTGTGTCTACCCCGTTAAAATTCACGAGGGTGGCAAAATATTAGGAACATTTTTTGAAACAATGTAAACAAAAACTTAAAATGTATAAGCTTAGTAAAGTAAAAAAATTATGGCATTGCTGTTTATTGGATTGCATTAGATTGCACGTGTTGCTAAAAAATTGCTTGTTGAGTGTATATTAGATAAATGCCTGTGAAGGTTCTCAGTTATCTCTCAGATTTGAATCCAGTCAACTGGACTTGGTTATGTCTTGAAGACGTTTCACCTCTTATCCAAGGGGCTTCATCAGTTCTTGCCCTTCTGACTAGACTAAGCTAGTCTGTCTAACTGGTGGGGAACCAGGTGTTAACCTCTGTGTGGGGGTTCCCAAGGTCACTGATGTTGATGGCTCGTTGGTGCCGTGGGTGTGGCTTAGTTAGTGCTCCATTCTGTTGTAACGACAGTCAACTCTGAGAGATATATTAGATAAAATATCTCTAAAGTTTGATGGAATCACTCATCATTTTTATACAAATAGCACTTTTTGAAGTATCATGCTATTTTCATTAAGGGAAACCTAAAAGGCAAAAGTTAATCTTTGCAATTCCACAAAATCTGTGATTTCATAGATTGGTTGTGTCCTTTCTTTCTCTTCTATGTAAAGGATACTGATGGTACAGCTGTTCAGAGGGAGCTTGAGCAAGTTACCCTTGGCATCTACAGCATCATAGTCGAGGGAGGTGATGCCACCACTCCTCCAGCTGATGTTGGAATAGTGATTGAGGGTGTTGAAGTTCTGCATGACCTGGGAGACGTCGCCTCTGCATGTGCACTCTTAATGGGTGTAATATATGCACTGAACCTCATTTATCCTAAGGAACTGAAAGCCTTCTTTGAAGTACTTCAGAAGCTCTTCCTTCAACTGGATGCTGGCAGACTCTCAACCAAGGTACAGATGCTCAAGAACAAACTGTATGAATGAACCAAACATTGATTTGGATGCCGAATGTGAATAAAAGGATCTATTAGAAAATAGCAGAGCAGGAAAAAAAATACACTACAGAAAAATAACCAAACATTTGGAAAAGTTTTGGAAAACTACTACCATAAGTGAAAATTCTAGTGTTACACAGTTCCCACACTTTTGAAAATCCTGGAAAAGTTAGGGAATTTGAAATTGCATTTTTCCAGGCCTGGAAAAGTTTTGGAATTTCTTTGGTAAAAAGGAGTGGGAACCCTGGTTGTACTACCAAGTGACAAGTGAATTGAGAGACCATGCAGCACCAAAATTGTTGACAACTGAATGGATATTTTGCAGACTTTATTGTTACAGACTGCTGTATTGTTATAGAATAATATTGACGAATCAGAGGGATGTTTTGTTGGATGTTTTGTTTGTTTATGCTGCATCAAGGTGTTTATAATTGTTAATGTTGGGTAACAATTCTGCAACACAAGTTGACATGTTTGTTAATACATTTACAATTCAGGGTATTCCCTCCACAATGTTAAAATAAAGGTTGACAGCAGCACGTGTGTTATGGTTAGACTGTTATGCTGTTACAAAAAAATTGTGAACTGCAAGCCTGTTGTATTGTTGGACTGCATAAAGGCAGTTTACAGCTGTTAGTGTTGAACCATGCTGCACCATAATGTCTAATATTGGTGAATAAAGGAAATTACAAAAACATGTCAGGTGTACCAAATTTATTTGTGTGGAACCTGTTGACAAACTACAATTAGGTCATACTGATTAGTATAAAATAAATTGGATGAAAACCTGTTTTAATTAATTGAACTTAAATTTATTATTTTACTTGTACAAATAAGATATATGTTTAAAGGACAAATGTAAAATATGTAGCCTGTAAATATATTATTTAAGTCCATATAACATAACTTATTAGATTGGGTAAGCTTAAATATCTTGTGTTGATCAGATCTTATTTTATCTAGTTGGGTCAATTCACATTGTGTTAATGTAATACAATTTCATAAAGTTAGATGACCTTAATATTTTTGCTTTTAACTAACATAATACACTTTTGTGGAACCTGTTGACAAAATAAATTTAATTAAAGTCAATGTTTCATTTTTTTGAGTGTACATAAATAGTCTCTCAAGCCTGCCTCTCTCTTCTACAATCTTCTACAACTAAAATGAGAGTCTGCACTGCAGCCCGTTAAAATCTGAGCATAAGACAAAACCAGAAGCTGTCAAGACACAGTGTGCATGATAATATGTTCTCCTAAGAAACAAATATGAGGCAGGAAACAGCAATATTAGCTGTGTATGACTAACTTTTTAGCAACACTCCAAACTATAACAGCATAGACAAAACGTCAATGAAACGGGTCAGACAGCTAGACTTTGCTAGACTTCCAGACGTTTCCAACTTATTTATGCGACTGCAGAGCAGGTGTGAATGTGGGGAGATGACTGAATATCCAGTTTCACCTATATCAAGGTCAAGCTTCAAAAATAGACGGATAGGTGGAGGCTGAGTGGAACTTGTGGCAGCTGTGCATCTGTCCCAGAGACCAGGGTTCGAGTTATGTGGGAGTCAGCGGGAGCTGAGCTCCCATACTGAGCTACCACAAAAGCAGTAAAATCTATGGTGGTTGCTAACACATTACCAACAACCATTATTTTAATCTTTAAATACAGCAGCAGCACAAAACAAACTGTCTCACTAATCCAGTATAGACTCAGGCTTATCTGTGTGTGAGATACATGTATATGTGTTGGGACATGGGGGGTATATCTGTATGTTGTGGTATGGTTATCAGTGCATTTCTGTGTTGTACAGGCTGTGAAAACAAATTTTCTGCATGACAATATAGACTATAAAGACTATATCTAATCAAAAACAACGCATTTTCCAATGTAATAAGCATTATTTACATTAACGGGATAAATGGTGATGGTCACTATGGCTGCACTTCTCCACCGAGCCACCAGGGTGCAGTAGAATTTTGCACTGACTATGAATTTTGAGGGAAACAGGCTGCATTGAAAACTCATCTGGAAAAAGAAGCTAATACTTGTATTACCAAACATTATAATATATAATATATTGAATAGAAAGTAGCAGTACAGACACACTACCCAAAATGGCTGCTGCTGCTGCTTAGCTAAAGCAACTTCAGACAACTGGAACTGACCAGCTAGCATGACAGCTCGCACCAGCTTTGTTATTATGGAGACGTAGCTGTTGTTTCAGCACCATGGACAGCACCATAGCTGTTTCAGCAGCATGGACAGCACTATAGTTGTTTCAGCACCATGGACAGCACCACAGTTGTCTCAGCACCAAGGACAGCACTATAGCATTTCGGAACCACGAACAGCACTACAGTTGCTTCAGCACCATGGACAGCACCATATTTGTTTCAGAACCATGGACAGCACTTCAGTTTTTCGAAACCACGGACAGCATCATACTTGCTTCAGCACCATGGACAGCGCTAAAGTTGCTTCAGCACCATGGACACCATGTTGTTGCACCTCTCGGGCAGTTTTCGGTTGCTGCAATCTACTTAAGCTGTTGGAGGTAGTGGCTGCTGTGTGTTGTGTGTGAATGAGCAGTAATGAGCAGTGAAGTCTCTTTCTCTCTCTCTCTCTCTCTCTTTCCTAATGTTACCCCCACAAAGCTCAGATTATAACTCAAAGCCTATCAGAGACTCCAAAAAAAAAAAAAATGGCACTAGTTTCTATACAGTATCTGTATCACTGACTTGTGAATGACTAACACCAATTAGACTCCAGTCAACTAAATGAACAGTTAACCTGGTCAGGAGCTGGGACTGTCGACCAACATGAGAGAGCAGAATAATGCTACATCAACCTCACAAACAAACAAGAAACCTGGGGGAAAACAAGCTGCTTATGGAAATATTTTATATTAAAGGCAGAAAGAGAAAGCACCATAACAGGTAAAGGTAGGTAAAAATCCAGGTAAAAGGTAAAAATGCAGCGTGCTTTTCACTCTTTTTAAATGAAAAGTGTCAGCCAAGCATGTGAAGCACATAGTCAGATACTCCAGTCTGGTGAGGTCAAGCAGCTTAGGTTCAATTCATGCTGCAATGTGCGATTTCAGCATTCTTATTAAACGTGTCATCCTTGTGAGTTGCTATTGGTGACACTTGAAGGTAGTAATATTTTACCAATATTTGCATCAATTACAGAAATTGTGGTTATCGTGACAGCTCTATAATCAACTTATAGTTACATCTATTGGCAAGGTACAATTAGCCATGCAACATTATTACCAGTCATTGTTCCAGCCTGTTGGCATCAATCTTATAATAACTTACATTACAGAATGATGGTCATTCATCTTTTGACAGCAGAGATAATCAACGCTCTAACATCATCTTAACTAAAGAAGAAAACAAAAAAAGAAATGTTTATGTAACTGTACTTGGCTGATGATCTAAAACATCCTTTTGGTGAATGAGAGGAAGGCCAGTTTTTATGAGTTCGCATTTTGCCTCGTCTCTCTATGGATGTACAGCAAATCAGCCCCATTGTCAGAGTGTAATTACCTTCTTCACCCGCACTACAGCACTGACCATACCTGACGCCTGGTATGGCAGTTCAGCATTTATCAGGTATGGGAAAAACTGCAGGATGACTTGCACAATGAGAAAGGATGAAAGCGATGGGAGGGTAAAAGAGGTCAACAGGCAAATGAAGGATAATTCAATAGAGTATTCTCTGTCATTCAGACAGCAGAGAAGAAAAGGCGCAGTTCAAAAGCAGCCTTTGGCAGGGTTTGAACTCATGACACAGTGTATGAAAATTAAACACTGGAGCGTCCTCATGCATTTAAACTTGGACTTGAATAAAGCTGAGTCACGGCCAGGCCACACATTGCATGTGGCAGGTGGAGTCAACAACGGCCATCAACACAACAAACAGATTTATTTATGATACAGACAGACTAAATGCAGTCTGAGGCAGGAGCTGAACTCATGGAAAGATCAAGGACGCCATGTGATTACATAAACAGAAGGCTGCTGCACAGTTTTCACATTTAGGATGCAGGTTTCAACACAGTTAAGTCAAACACAAACTAAAAGTAGCTGTTGTTCAAATACAACATGGCAAGCAGCTTAACTAAACACTTCCAAGACTTAAGCACAGCAATGGAGACCTAAAGGAAAAACAAATTAGGTCAGACAGACTAAAATTATGTGGCAAAAGCTTAATATTCTTGTATTATAGAGTACTAAGAGGAATGTTTGAGGACAATTTTACAACCCTGTCTCCTAAAAAAATACATTTCCATACAACTAAACTGGATTTCTTAATTACATTTAAGGGTTAACATATTTTGGCATGGATTATGACATATGTTTCTAGCAAATGTTTCTAATCAATGTATCTTGTACATCATGTCGGGCAGCATTTTAGCCAGTTTCATTACTTTAGCCACCAAAAGTACTTGGTTAAGGTTAGGGAAGTTTTAGCTTTAGGCATGAAACCACTTGGTAAAAGGTTAGAAATATGTTAGGTTTGAGCACAAAAAACACCAGGTTACCATAACGTAACATTTGTGACAAACAAACACCACTTTTTCGTCGCGCTGGGCTCAAATTTGGGTCGCTTGGGTGAAAGTCAGGTGTTTGACCCATCTGCTTTGAAATACTCTTGTGATATGTAGTCCATGATAAAAAAAAAAAAAAAAAAAAAAAAGGTTCCCCTTGAAATATAATTGAGAATGCTGTTTAGTTGTATAACGCAATTTTTAGGAGACGAGGCTCAGGTATGGACAACAGGGACAGAATCACTACAGTCCGCTGTTGCATTTATAACACTGTAGTTTGTTTGTTTGTTTTTTCTTAATAACAAGAGAACATTGTGGGAGTTGGGTTAAGGCTTCTGATATAATATTCGAAGTACTGCTTCTCAATTGGTCTGATGTCCATACTTTGCCTTTATTCATTAAGTCACCGTCCACACGCAGGCTAACTTAAGAGCCAATGCCATTCAGTTTTATTCTGCAAAATGAAAAGTGCAGACATCAACTGCCATCATGCACTCTTAAAACACAAAAACAAAGAGAAATAAGGGTTTTAAAACCCCATTACAACAGCAAAGAGATTAATTCAGGCCTCCAAAAGTAGGTGCCAACCCCTAAAAATAATAATAGGTTAATAAGCTTTCTAACATCAGGACAGTACAGTATGTGGTTGACTTCCTATAAAGCAACTACAAAAATAGAAGCTCTGTTTTCTTGATGAAATGTCAGACTCAGTCATACATAAAATGTCATATGCTGTGTGCTGGGTATTCATTACACTTCAAAATAAAGATTATTATTATTAATGTATGTATGTTTTTATTTATTTTAACAAAGTGCCCACACATCCACAGTCCTGTCAGAATCAACTTGAAACAAACTCTCCACTGAAACCCAAAATGATAACAATGATAATTCATAAAAAGTGAATCGACACTTTTGTGACTCAATTCAGGTTGAGGCCTTCCCCTCCATTAGACAAACAGTAAAACACAAATCAATTTTACCAAAAATCTACATCTTAACTACAAATTTAGTCTCATATTGAGTCTTACAAATCTTGTTTATCTTTAAATAAGTGAAAAGGGCTCCAGGGAGATGAGAAAACCCCACTTGTTTCCAATGCAGTTTCACTTGCTTTTTTTTTTTTTCTTGGGAACAAGTTTAAATATGTTGAATTAAGGCAGAATAATGCAGATCAGCCCACTAGGATCAAGAAAATGAACCTTGGTTCAAGAAAACTCTGGAAACATGTTGCTTAGCATTGGAAACAAGTGGGATCTCAACCCACTGGTAGATTTTTTATTTAATTATTTATTTATTTATTGCTTTCTTTGGAGAAAGACAAAATTTTAAGACTCAATGAGACTAAATGAGACCGGATGGAAGACGTGCAGTGGTGCCAAACTGACCGGACAAGGTGTGATTTTTAACAAAAGGCCAGTACGTCACCAAACCAGCCACCAAGTTAGTTCAGAAACATGACATGACTGCGTCCGAGGAGTTGGATGTCTTAATTCTAACGGAATGAAAGGTAAATGAACATGTTTAAAAATTTATTTTAAAAAAAAGCACACGGTGGCAATTTTCAAAGCCACACCAGAGCAGCAGTGAGACTTAACCACAGCCACGTAATGTTTTGAGAGATTGGCTTTAATAAAGTAGAGTCAGCATGTAGAGCCAGCCAGTAGGTGTAGTGATTATCTGAGAGGGCAGTCAGGGGAAAACTAAGGGCCTATCATTTCATCCTGGCTTGTCACCACATAGAACATAGTGTTATTTTACTGAGAGGCCGAGAGAGAGGGAGAGAGAGAGAGAGAGAGAGAGAAAGAGAGAGAGAGAGAGTGTAAGAGCTCACAGGAGACTTATGGCTTAGTCAGTCACTGAGCTAAACACTCCATCAGCCTGTGCTTTAGTCAGTCTCATCCATATCCTCCTTCAGTTTCCCATCATCCATCCATCCATCCATCCATCCATCTATCCATTAATCCATCCATCCATCCATCCATCCATCCATCCACTGTACACTGTTGGCCACTACATCTGTGTCACAGCATCCTCATGCCCCCCTCCTCTCCTCTGTATATCCTATTTTAAGCGTCTCATCTCACCTCTGTCTATGTCACACACACACACACGCACAAATATATATGCGCACACTCACACACACCAACTTAAGGCTTGTGGAAGGGATTTATTGAGGAGGTGCTTACGACTATTTGCGGGGATGTGCTTAGCTTGCAGGTCCAGGCAGCTTCAACCCCCTTGCTGGACGAAGAGGACGGGTCAGCCTGGGTGTGTGTGTGTGTGCGGTGTGTGTGTGTGCATTAGAGAGAGGGAGAGAGAGAGAGAAAAGGAGAGAGACAGGCAGGATGAGCCAAGGAAAAGGAAGAGGAGCGTGACCTTTTATGGCGAGGTCTGCTATAAATAGTTTCTCATCACAGTTGTACAATTACCTTTGTGTCCATAAAGAGAGTTTTACCAGGCAGCAATAATCCGGCTACAATCTCCTCAGTCCGCATGGTGCTGCGGGCTTATGGAGGCTTGCTGTCTGACCGTTTTCAGGGCAGCAAAATGCTCACTGTCTGCACTTGTTGCCTGCTTTCTAGCCACATGATGCCTGTTTCCAGAAGGCCCATTTTAATTGTCTGCGCGCCGAAAATACCGCAGGCTAAAGACAAATTACGGACAAAATTAATCACTTCCATCGCTTAATGCTCTCGACGGTATTAATTGACTGCATTTGTCAATCACGTTGGCAATGAGGTCGGGTTCCCTCAGTTCAGCCTGTGTTGTGATGCTAGTTCTGTGAGGCTCTTCCTCCTGCCTTGTAGAAAGAGCTGGATGCTTTTATGTTCTGGTTCCTTACACTGAGCCAGACTGTCCTTTACCTCTATATGTTTTCTGTGCAGCTTTGAAAAAGATAAAACTGCCGCTGAAAGCAGCTAACAAAGGATAAAAACAAAAAAAAAAAGGTGAAAAAAGCATGTCGGTTTTTATTAAAGACCAGCAGAAGCCCTCTAGTGGCTGGTTTTGACGATGCACTGCAAAGAATATCTGTTTTAACAGGTCATTTTGTCTCATCTGTTAAAATCTGGGAAAAATCTTATTCTTATTCTTATTTTGACTGTTTTCAAGCTGTTTTCTGAAAATATCCATCCAAGCTGCCGGCTCGCAGCGTTGGCTGGCTGGCTGGCTGACTGTTTTCAGGCTGTTTAGCAGGGAATGTAGCCTGTGCTCAGGCCTGTCAGTCTGGATCAGTGTAGCCTGCGCCCAGGGCTCAGACGTGGAGAGTTAAACTCTAGCACAGAGCCTCCAGCACTTTGCACACATACGCATGCACACACACACACACACACACACACACACACACACGCCTACGGAGCATTGAGGTAGATGGGGATTGAGAGAATATGTCGGCTCACTTCCCCCCCTACTCCTTCCTCCTTTCCATCCTGTTTTCCCCTCTCACCTCCACACCACGTATCTTCACTCTCCCCTCCTCCTCTTCCTTTTTTCCCCCCTCTGCTTCTCTTAGTAGTAACAGCATGAGAGGCTGCAGATGCTCGACCTACTATGACAAAATCCCAGCTCAATATCCGAACCAGAGTAACAAACTCAACAAAACACCAGCTTACATAACTGCACTGTACTGCGGGAGAAAAATAGCTGCAACAAAAGCACTGGACTGGACATCTATCCAACACACACACACACACACACACGCACACACACACACACACAAACACCTCTGGTACAATGTGGTAGTTACATCACCAGCAGCAGCCTAATAAACTCACACACAAAAATGAATGCATTAAGCACCAATCTCCCTGCGCGCTGTGTTCGGTTTGCTCATCTCGGCTGAGCAAAATCGATGCGTGGATATTTTCTCTCAGTCAAAGAGTCAGTCGGTGGGCGTCCATACTAAGCAGGCTGATGCCATGAGTACCGTAGCATGGATAAAGTGTAAACCGACCAGTGTTACACGTGTGGGAGGTGCAGGAGCTGAGCTTTCCCTCGCTGTTTGGTTCACCTGGCGGACATTTTGTGCCTGATTGCCAGGAGGGTCAATGGGGAAGCAGCGGGTTGGCGTGAAACTGGCTTTCCCCGCCACCACACCGGCCGGCTCGGTGAGAGTTGGAATCCCTTCAGGACAGGGGGCACGGCCGAGTGCTGAGCTGCCTCCAGGAAACACACACACATACACTTGCGCATGCACAGAGAAGTACACACCAAGCTAAACTTTGCTTTGCAAACCTGGTATCACAAACTGCTCCTAACTTTTTTTAAAGTTATAACATGCGTAAATGCAACCCACCTATCACGCTGACACTTTTCTCTTTAACTCACTCGGCTCCTCTATCGTTCAGGCGGCCCGGTGAGGGTTTGGGTCTGCTTCAAAGACATAATTAGCCAGTTAGAGGAAAACACATCTGGGAACCTGCCTCTCTTGGGGGCCATGAGGGGCCAAAAGAGCCCAGAAGCTACAGTGGGGCTCTGATTGGCCCGGAGGGGACCGTAGTCGAAATTTTGTAACTTTTTGATGCTGTTTTATGTAACTTTTGGCTTTGAGGTGTAAAGTCTAAATTGCCTCTCTGAGGACACTGAAGTTTTGTAAGTTATGTCTGAGTGAAGTGTCCAAAAATGCGCTGGGGTTGTCCCTTTTAAAAGCCAGAGCTGGCAAGGCTTGAATGCTCGGGCAATTTGTCCCACAGGTGCCAAAGCAGGAGAGTCTCTGAGAAATGGATGCCAGGGCCCCTAAGGCAATCTGTTGCCTCTTAGACAAGAAAGTGGTTGGGTTTGGCCCCTCGAAGCCTCAGAAGAGATGGAGAATATCGCTTTTGGCAACATGTGTCCCCAAAAGTGGTCCCCCTACTCTGGGAATTGGTATTTCAGGACTGAAAATTCAAACCCACCTGATCCAAACAAGAAAAAAAAAAAAAAAAAAAAAAAAAAGTTTCCCAACTCAGCTGAGAGCTCAGTTCAACTAGGGCCAGGCAATAAGGACAACATGATTATACAAAGTAGTTTTGATTTCATCTCATAATCATGCTGTCATGTTCACTGAATTTGCATTATATGAACAGAATTCTGTATCTTTCGTGTAATTGTGTATAATTGTATTGAGAGATGATAAACTATATTTTTTCAGAGCCCAACAATAAAGTGAGGTGAGAAGAGAAGAGAAGAGAAGAGAAGAGAAGAGAAGAGAAGTTTTCTCACAGAAGCAGAGCAGTCCATTAGCACCACTACATTTGTACTTTTTCAGGAACTGCTAGATCCAGCACACACACACACACACACACACACACACACACACACATGCTACACGTAACCTTAGCGGCCTATCAGCCTGCCAGCACAGTCTGTTCTGTTAAGCTCCATCCTCAGGTGAGCTTTCAGCTGAAATGTGTGAAAGTATTTGAAGCCTTTAAAAGTGCCACCCTGTGTGTGTGTGTGTGTGTGTGTGTGTGTGTGTGTGTGAGTGTGTGTGTGCGTGCGTGCGTGTGTGTGCGTGCATGTGTGCGTGCGTGTGCGTGTGTGTGTGTGTGTGTGTGGGGAAGGGGGGGTTATAGTCAAGCTTTCCCTTCACATTAAACTGCTAAGGCTCTCATCTAAATGACATTTTTTTTCAAGTATCTGCAGTAAAAGAAAAGTGATTGCCAGTCATCTTGTCTTGCACACAACACTTCTCAACTGGCTTCTAGTGTCTTGTGTCTGTGCCTGAAGGTATTTAAGTTCTTATCTTCCAGTATTCAACCCTTCAGGCCTGCATGGAACTCACTTTGGCATTATGACCCCTCCAACACATCCTCTCAAGTGCCCTAAAAGTAAAGGAAAGCCTTTTGTCTACATCCATGCCCAACATGAAAAAAAAAAAAAAAAAAAAAAAAACCTCAAAGAAAAATCTTCTTTACAAAACGGAATGAAAAGCTCTTTGCAGACTACAGGTTCTGTGGCGTGACATCTTTTACGAAAGACAAAAAAATGAAAAGGCGTGTCAACTCTTTGAGATGCTTAGAAATGTGCGTTTAGAGTGTTA
This sequence comes from Myripristis murdjan, assembly GCF_902150065.1. Lineage (NCBI taxonomy): Eukaryota > Metazoa > Chordata > Actinopteri > Holocentriformes > Holocentridae > Myripristis > Myripristis murdjan. The sequence continues at coordinate 30,757,834 of NC_043983.1, read as the reverse complement.
AGCCACTTTTCATAGTTTTCTTCGTCAGCTTCCTTTATGTTGTGTCAAGAGCTGCCCTCTGTGGTGGGAGTCAGGCGGTCAAGGTCCCACACGAGTGAAATGGCAGCACTCGGCTTGAGCGTTGCTTTTTTACTGGATTAAAATGTTGCTTATAAGGGATTAAACTGTATTATAAAGCACATTCTAATCACCCCACAACGGCATTAGCAGGACTATAATTAGAGAAGTACACATTAAAATACAATCATGGTGCAAAAACCTTTAGGGGAACTTTCTGGGTTCACCGAGTACCAACTTACAGTAACACAGTCAGATCAGATTCATAATTAATAATAATGAATGCTTCTTCTAATAATAATGCAGATGGAGTGAATACAATTACATGGATGTGGACTATGTAATAGGTTTATATTCATTTGTGGTCCTTTCATAAAGCCTCACCTCAAGGGGAAAAAAAAACCTGTAAATGTAGATTTGTAGGTGTGCAAACACATGAAATGTATTTATTTTTGGCCGTCTGTTTGATAACCGTTTGTGCTCTCCTTTATAAACCATAAAACTTGGAAATAAACAAAATATACTAAAACTACTACAAATAATAATCATAATCGTAATGAATGCTATAACCCAGCATAACACATGGTAAATTGTGTATATAATATGCTTACAATGAAGCAGAATGATTGCTTCTCACAGGCTTACAGCACTTCTCTACACTTTCTCTACATTTTCACTTGAATCCCACTAAAATTATATCCACCACTTGGTTTCCTGCATTGTGCCATTTCTTTTTGTGTGCTACCTTCTGCTTTTATGACTATTATTACACCCTCTGCTTATTTTCTGCACTATTCTAAATGTAAAGTGTGTTCTGATGCCTTTGTGTAAAATGTGCTTCATTTTATGCATCGCGTAATGCAATTTATGCAAATGTCAGACCACTGCTAACCCCCGAAGCTTCTTCAGCCTCGCACGGCAAACGAAGCAAAGGGGAGAGAGTCCCATTACTCCATGGACCTTCCTGTCAGGAGCCATTTGCAAGGCAGACAGTTTAGCGAGTGGTTTGAAGAGCAGTCAAATGAAGGCTCTGCTGCCATCAGCCTCTGCTCTGATGTTCTCGGCGCCATGGGATCTACAGTGAAGACTAAAGTGTGGCTGCGCACTTATACTAATAATGACATGCGAGAACAAGAAGTGCTTTCATGAGCCGTGCCATGCCGCGCTCAACTGCATGATTTAGACAATGGTGACAGTTAAACTCTCTCGCTAATGGTTAGTTCAGTCGAGCGGCGCTGAGGCCACATGGCGCTGAAACCATCCTCTGAAGTGGATACAAACAAAACAGCATGTCGAACCCAAGACACCAAAACTCTCCACAGAAACCAGTGGATGAAACTCTCTGAGGCCACAGGACGCTAGACCTGGGCGAATGTGATATGAGACTAAATAGCACCTGGAATTTGGGATTTTGTAATATATGACAAGTGTGTATATGATCTTTAAGGCTGCATTACAGTAAAATGATGAAATTTTCTAAACCTTTTAGCGGTAGTGGAAAGAGTACAACAAATTACTACTCAAGTATGGGTACTGTCTGCTAATATTTAACTGCAGTAGAAGTAGAAGTACTGTAGAAGTAGTGCAGTAAAAATCTACTGCAGTAAAATAAAATAAAAAAATGTCCTGGCAGTAAAAGTGACTGAGTTCCTTTTTCCAAACAGTAACTGTGTTAGCTGTGATCTTTTCCATGCAGTTAGAAAAGGAGGAGAGAACACGCTGCAAACTGCATGCTTTTAAAGGGGCATTACGCTCAACTGAGGTGAGGACCCTGTAGACTCAACTGACAAAATGAGGAATAAGCACAAAACGTGACGGTTGAGTCTACATCGGTTTAAAAAAGTACACAAAAAAGCAACTCATACTAATTACATGTACTCATGTTACTAATAGTAACATGAGTACATGTAATTACTTCCACTTCTGCTTATTAGACTGTTGCTGCTGCTCTATTATTTGTCTCCACCTGCTTGATCGTCATATCCACATCACAAATGAGTATTTATCAAAAAATCTCTTAAGTGAAAATCTCTTCTACAAGCACCAGTCTCTACAATATTGTCACAACGTCCACATCAAGTCATTCGGTGAAAGATACCGTGGTATTAGATTGTCCTTATCGTCCAGCCCTTCACGACAAACTCTTCATTGAGAAATCATATCAAGCATCTCTGAGCCAATGTGACACTGAAAGCAGCACTAATTGAATTCTTTGAAACAGCACGAAACACTAAAAATCTCCTATTCTATCAAACACCTCGGAGATGGCATGATAATAAAACTTTACCACTGAAACCAGTTCTCTGAAACAGAACTGACTGCATTATGACACCAAGGCCTCACTCAGACGCTGCATCAGAGCCACAGTGAACTCAATGTCTATTATTTCCAAAATCAGATTGAAATGGGGCGGCACGGTGGTGCAGTGGTCAGCTCTGTTGCCTCACTCTTTCTGAGTGGAGTTTCCATGTTCTCCCTGTGTCTGCGTTTCTCCGGTTTATGTCCAAAGACATGCAGGCCAGGTGAACTGGAGATACTAAATTGCCCCTCGGTGTGAATGTGCTTGTTTGTCTGTCTGCCCTGTGATGGACTGTTGACCTGTCCTGACCGCCCAATGAGCGCTGGGATAGGCTCCAGCTCCCCCCGCGACCCTTACGAGGATTAGCGGTTTGGAAAATGAATGAATGGAAAATGAAGATTGAAATGGCTCGAGTTCACCTGGGCACACTTCCTACATTCGAACGGGTCTTCCTACTGCACCATCGACAAAGCCGCTTCTACAGAACCCCTTCGCCTCATAGGCTGCTCCACAAACACCGTGGTGATGGCATTTAACAAGCACTTCTCTGCTATGAGGGTTATCTCTTCAAGTTATAAAGACCATGAAGAGTTCATTTAATCTTTGCTTAATGTGGGTAAGCATTTTAAACTGCATGTTCATTTGTCTGTTTCATTTCTTCTTACAGAATACCATACTTTTCTGAATGTTGTCATCAATAAATACCCATGGAAACTGATCAATCAATGCTATTGTTAAAAGGAATGCCCTTTTGGTTTGTTTTTCTCTCTCTCTGTAAAGTCACTGATCCATAATGTTGACATGGATTGGATTTGCAACCGTTTTTCAGTAAAATCCAACTAGTAGGCCTAAAATATTACACAGGACAAAGAAGTCTTTCGGATGATTTTGTTTGCTACTACAGCAGGAACTTAACAGTATTCTACTAGAACCAGGGATGCACCAGATGAACATTTTTAGGATCCTACCCTTAATATCTGAACTGAACCAGATCCCACAAGTAAGGAATTTAAATAATGAGAACGCTTGCCACTGATTTTTTTTTTCCAAGTAAACTTAAACTTTAAAATACCGTGCCACATGTTGCTTCCATCTCACCAGTTTACTGTCAAACTCTATCAGAGCCACATGTAGGCATGCAGCCCTGTCGTATCAATATGCATTCCACATGGTCCAACTGCATCCAACTTTCACTGTCACTTTCATCAGCCAACTTTTACCGCTAGTCACAGGTAAGATGTGGCTCCAGACAAAGTCCTCGGTTCTAGATCCAATGCAGAAGTCAAAAAATACTTGTGCACACTTGTGTCCGATAGTGCCTTGAAACAGGCGGAGCAAAATCAAACCAAACAAAGGATCAGAAGATCCTGACCAGATTAAAAAAGTTATCTCCTGTAATAAAGTCCTTGTTGCAAGTTAAGCGAGTGTTATTCTTCTCTAGTGCCTCTGTTCTGGATCGGGGATCAGTTAAAATGACCAGTGGGTCCTGATGCATCCACACCCAGAATACAATCTTCATGATAAAAGAACACATAAAACAAAGATCACTGGATGAAATGAATGAGTTCATCTGGCATGACTCCAGTCATTCTTTGCCGCACCAAAAGGGTAATTTGGCTCAGCGTGGCATCAGCTCACCGTCTGAACTGAGAGTAAAACTCTCCACCGAAACGAATACCTATTAAACTGTCTGAGACAGCATTTATTCCATGTGACACTAAACCTCTCCACTGAAACAAATCCTGATGCAATGCTCTACTTCCACCAGCCATTACTACAGCATAGCAGCACACTTACAGCACACTTATGCTAATAACGCCATGCAAGAACAGCAAGAAATGCTTTCACGAGCCACACCATGTCAACGCAATGCATGATAAAAAAAGCTTTGGGACACCTGGTTCCATATCTTCTCCATCCCTTCCTCACTCCTGCCTCCTGTCCTTGCAAATTACAGTATGCAGGCAATACTAACCAATGGTTACACATCCGCATCGGTGAGCACAGAAGTGGCCATAAGCAGAGCAGATGACAAGTCTGCGGTTGCCAGGAGCCTCAACAAGTGCAGGCCCTCCCCAGACACTGTGTCACTTTGCAGGGTAGACAAAGCCCTCCCAACATTAAAAGCACCCTGCCGGAACTGGATTTTCACCACACAGATGAGGACTTACTCACCACAAGCCGTGACGGTCATGAATGAATTTGCCAATATTATCTCAGCACCAGTTCTTGCTTTGCATGTCTTTTCTGCCGCTTGCTTTATGTATCTTACTACCCCAGTCTGTCATCACGGTGCACCATATGGTCTTAACAAAACACTGTGCGTTATTAGCTCCCTCCTCTGCCCTCCACCCATGCATTTTATCTTTTTTTCCTTTCAGATGTGGGCAGAATTTTTATCGGCCTGTTAGGTTTTGCTGTGCTATACATTTACATGAGCACTTGTCATCATTTTGCTTACATATTTTGGCATTGCCTATTTCCAGAAGACTTGGTTTGGGTTTCTAATAATAACATGTCTTTTTATAATACTGCTGCTACCTGGAAAAAAAAAACCCAACACAATGAAAACAATCCCATAATTAAAAGCAACAGCATGAGTAGTAACAATATTGCGCACCTGCAAGAGTCCAGGTGGTGCCAAAAATGCTGGATCTTACTGTAAGCACAGCTATAAAAGCCCGAGAGTAGCTGTACTTTGTTTGTTTGAGAAGGGTAATTTTACCCTTAAGGGATCGCTTCTGTTTCTGATGCTATTGTTCACAGCCTTCCCACAGTGCCGAATTTCTGAGCGCCAGCATGCCAGTTTGTGCCAAAAGTGAGGAAAACAGAAGACCTCAATCAAAGTGTACTTCGTGCAGGTGGATGAACCGGCAGGACCCAACAAGCACAGAACATATGTTTCATGCATCTGATCCACTGTGATGATGCACAGCCCTGTTTCACCCCAGCGACTGCAAACCACAAACTGTTTATGCCACATGACCCTAAAAAATCTCCAGTGACACAAATGAAAAGTCTCTGATACATTATTTGGCTCATGTGTGAAACACTCACACCACTGAAACCAGTCTGAATCAAAGTCTCTGACACAGCATTAACACCATACAACACCAAAAACACTCTAATAAAGGCAATTCTGATGAAAATTGTTTGACTATATGTTTGACTATAGCTCTGTTTTAAGGCAATAAAGTCTCTGAAGAGTATTTAGAACATTTAACACTAAAATGCCCATTTGAGCTCAAAATTAAATTCTGTGAAGCAACGTTTATACCATGTGACACTAAACCTCACCACTGAAACCAGTACAAAGACAAGACTTGAGCAAAGACTTGAACAAAGGCTGCAAAAAGGACAAAAAATGTTAAAGAGCTGGTTCATAAGAGAAGAATACAACCTCTCACCACCATGTTTCAGCCAAATGACCTTCACCAGGAGAGAGAACTAGAACTACAGGTTGATTTGGGTAAAAAGAGGTCAGCCTGGGCCAACAACCCAAGTGATCAGCCAATCAGCAAACAGCAAAAAGTCTCTACAGGTGTAAGCAATCACAAGAAAACTGCACAACCTGTTGAACAGACACCTATCCAAAAAGACACCAGACAAATTAAACATTAAATGAAAATGTCTAATCTAATAACTGAAGGCTGAAGTGGATAATATTACTGCAAAAAGAACAAAATGAGACATATCAAACTCATTGACGAGTGAAAGTCCACTGCGACAAAGCTGTTCTGCCCCGTTTGCCTTCCTATAAGCCAGAGGCTCATGATTAATACCTATGGCAAACAAAGCTGCATGGATCGTTGCCATGGCATTCCTGGAAATGTTTGCCCATTGGGTAATCAACATTACTTTTTTAATAGGGTTTTTACGATCTGCCAATCTATGTTGTAAACCCCAACCTGTAAATAACAGACCGCCTTACAAGTCATGAAATGCTGAGTATGATATGTAGTCCCAATCACAAAATATGCGATATGAAAAAATCAGCCTGAGTGATATTATTCCAGTGATTGCAGTGATTTCGACCAGTTTTTAGGAGCATTAGGTTGTAAGTGGCTCCGCACTAGCTTATCCTCCAGAGTGGGCGTTCTTGTATAAGACACAATGGCTGGATTAGGGGATACATCTCTGAGTCGAGGATCTGATTGAGTCACATTCTAATTTGCCTCTAAAATACTTCAAATGGCTTTGGCCTCAGTGCTTGAATGTTACAGCAGATTCCTGCCTCTGCTGTTTCATAAAAGCCATTCTAAAGGAAAAGATCTGGATTCAAGGTTTTTGCGTCGGAACGAATGTTTTCGTTTACAGCCTCCAAATTTCACTTCAGAGTTTCTGAATTCAGCGTCATTATCACAACCGTAAGTCCTTCACAATCTCTGCAACGGGCCAGATGGATTGTTATTTTTCAGGGCTGTAACATGGAAAGTAGGGATACACAACATTGGAGTTTTTCCCAATATGTCGATATTTTCCAACTCTTTTGGCCAATGCCAATACCAATAGAGATACACGCACATATTTTTTTCCCACCTAATTGCAGAGAACATCAAGTCTCTCCTGCAGTGGAATTAACATTTCATTATTATACTTATTGTGAAGGCCCACTGGCAGATGAAGACATAAAATACAGTGCTTTTCAAAATGTATACATTCCACCGGGCAAGATAAGAAAACTACTTCAACTTAGGTTATGCAAAACATGCCATATTTAATATAACATTTTCTTTCAAACTGTAGGATTCATCCTGCTGAAACAGGCTTGAATGATGCCCTCCCTGAGAAAATCCTTACATCAGCCATACCCAGGCCAGATTTGACCTATTTCACAAATCGGCATGTCAAATCGACAGAAGTCTTCATTCAGGGCCGATACCGATATTTCATTTCTAAATCCGATATTGGCCGATATCAATGTTGTGGTGATGTTATCACGTATTCCTAATGGAAAGGATGTATCTTCCTATCTGTGGACTTTGCAAAGCTAAATGTATGCAGATCACCTGATTTCATTATAGTAATGCACATGTCAAAGAAATTAATGCTATCTTAAATTAAATTAATGCTCACTGTTATCCACTGGCAGCTTAATATTGGCACTTTCAGTATTCAAATATTGGTGGCACACTAGATACAAATCATTTTCGCTCCCAGACTCCAGCAGGATAATGTGAAGAATGAATGAAACATCCCGTGATCGTTCCTCTGCTCGGTTTTTTGGCTTTTCGACCAACTAGAATTAGCTTTGTCTAAGTCTGTAGAATCACCATGAATGCCACACTCCCTGACTGCTAGGCTTGCTACATACCCCTTTTTTAAAAATAATCTCTAAAAAGCATTTACACCATGTGACATTAACCTCTTCAGCACTGTCGATCCTATTGATCCGTCCTCGCTGTTCAAACCCACAGAACTTTATTTTAAAGTCTAATAAGCTGTGCTGAATTACAGTGAAATGTGTATAAACTGATGCAAAAGACATCTGCATGTTTCCTATTTAACAATAGCGTTTTGGCTTTGAAAACTTCACTCAATATAACTGTGATGTAGCTTCAATGGCGTGTAAGAGAGAATTTTGTGGTAAATCAGAGTTTAATGGGTTAAAATGCTTTGTTGAAACCACTGCTAATGGCTGTGCTGGCGGCAATCTGGACATCCCACCTAACCTATTCACTCATAGAGTAACCGCTGACACACACACACACGCTACGACAGGGTCTGATGCTCAGGGTCAGCAGCATGCATGTGACTCACACAGCTACATACACAAGACTAATTCCACGAGCCAAGGTCCAGTGTTGGAAAACTGACAGGCCACTGAAATGAAATATCCCGAGTCAAGGCCAGCTCCTGTAGGTGGAAACATTAAGACGGACAGTGTGTGGCCCATTTCACACCGCCAGGACTGTGAATGTCACCCGTAATGCCATGTCCAAATGTAAGCCAGCGCACATCAAAGGACGCCCTCATTAAACTGCAATCAGAATATGAGTACATCAGAAGTCTCCTTAATGTGATTACTGTCAGTTACTTTGGAGTTACATTATCGCTAAAACGATTAGTCAATCGAAAGAGCATTAATCAATTATAATTCCATTAACCGATTCATCTATCAGGTAAAAATCCCAAACATCTGCTGATTCCAGCTTTACTAAGATCACCAAGATGCTAAAATTAGCTTATTTTTATTTGTTCATTGCGTAAAATTAATACTTTTTTCCCTTTTTTTGGCTGCTGGTCAGACTACAGAAGCGATTTGAGGACAACAGTTTGGGCCCTGATAGCGTTCCAGGAGTATTTATCATTATTATTGACAACTAACCCCACAAGTAATTTAGCGACTGCCCAAAAAATACCATGTAGATTAATCAACAGTGAAAACAACCATTAGCTGCAGCCCAAAATTACATTATCTTTAAGACTCACAGAATATGATATTTCAATTTCCTGAGAGCAGCTGTTGTAATAAAAACTTTGTATTATATTTGTAGTCCGTATAACAAATTGGTCTCGCTTTTCTGCAATCCTTTTCAATCTTCAGATGCAAATGGCAGAGAAATAAATAGATGCAGGCAGCGTAACTCAACAGGTAATGCTCATCCTCATCACTCATTGTTTCCTACTAGTGACTGCTTGCACTTCATCCATTTCCTCTTCAGAAATCCAGCGCAGTATTTCATATTTGTGATCCTCAACCCTGATAAAGTCCCGGCTTCAGTCTATGATCCGTCTAGTGAATGCTTTCCTGCTACTAGAGAATAAAAAAGGCAACAGAAAAATGCTTTCAATGGCAGGTGTGGTGATCTAGAGCAAAATAAGGTCAAACAGCGAGCTAAGCCACATTCCACACAAATAAAAGTATAAATCAGCCGTGTGAGATGGAAAACACTTGTGCCCCTGCTGTATCCCTGCCAACAGCTCATTTGTTTTCTACTGTCTCGGTAACGAAAGACACATGACCATTTAGATAATTGTTTCCTCATTTCCATAATTACATAGTAATTAGACCGCAACAAAATGAGTTGTATTCAGCAGTGTTGGTGGGCACCACTGACTCACCATCACCCTCTTGAGCAGCTCAGCCAATCCTGCCGGGTCGAGGAATCACACCGGCAACCTTTTGGCTGTCAGTCAGACGGCTGAACACTGGACTGACCTGCTGCTTCAAACACAAGCTTCAGTCTGAATCAACATCTCCTCCCTCAGGCACATTTTATAAAAACGCTGCTGGTAAAATTTACAGTTGATATTGACTTGTTACTCGTTCTAATCCATTTGCTTACATATTACTAGCATTTTGAATAAGGCAACCTCAAACTGAATGTAATCCAAGTCAAACACCGATTTGATTTATAGTGATAATCCAGAGTAACATTCTTGTTTTCCTTGATTTTGGTGACAAGATCTGGAGTATAAGCTGTCATGGCTGCAATATTATGAATCCCACTGCAGTTCTAGGCTAGCATACAGCCACAATCACTGATGGGTTAGAAAACAGACTGGACCCATTGCCCATTCACTAAATCAGCCTTGATATGCCAGCTGTGAAAACCCTCACCCAGTGTAAGCATAACCTTAACCCTCTTCATTGTATCTTGCCAAGAACTGTGCCGGGATCCATAATAAGGCATTATTGCTTTGGTATATGGCTCTTTTGCAGCAAATCCAAGCACTGACCTAATATGTTGTGAGGATAAAGACACACATTATAGACTATGGCCTCTTAAATTTCTTCTACCATTGTATATTTATCCCCAACTAGCTGCTGTCGATGTAAAAAGCATCACTTCATCACTTACATCAACAAATGTAAGAAAAAAAAACACTCCTATGCCACTGTGTGTGCAGTCCCAGGCCACAATGGCAATGACAATTCCAAGAGCCAGTTGTAGCTTCAAGTACAATTTCTTTTCTTTTTTTTAACCCCCCCCCCCAAACAAAACAAAAAAAAAAAAAAGAAAAAAGGTTAAACCAGAATAAGAGGCGGCATGCTTCTCCAGAAACAACAGGACCACAGCAAGAGTCAACAAGGAATCTATAATTTATGAACTAGCTCCCTCCTATGTACAGAAATGGTAGAAGAGGCAGAGAAGGGAGGAGAGGGAAGGAGGAGAGAAGGCAGCGTGAGGAGGAAGAGGGGGGAGGAGGTGGGTGAAAGAGGAGAGGAACGTGTGAGAGGGGAGAAGAGGAAGACAACAGTGAGTAGAGATTTTCCTTGAGGGCTGAGCTATGTAGATCAGAGCCCTGGGGAACGCGTGGTGTGAACTGCCGGAGACTACTCCACTGGAAACTGCACGGAGGCAGTCGACAACGCCATGTGATGAGGACACAGCGACGCAGCAAGAAACAGAGGAGGAGGAGGAGGAGGAGGGGGGAAAAATAACAAGAAACTTCATTAAAGGTCACTGGCAGTTTGTGTCGTTAATATGCCACGACGTTCGGTTTTGATCAAGATCTCCCTTCCTTTTTTTTTTTTTTTAAATGACTCTGCAACAAGAATCATCCTCATTTGCCATTAACCCACTTATATGAGCAATGTGAATGATTGTATGCCAGATTACACAGATGTCACATGTTACACAATAGTTGGATGTGACAGTGCCTTTTGAACTGTATTTTTTTTTTTTATTATTATTATATATGTTTAAGGCATATTTGTTTTGCATCATGAAATACATACAAGCCCATGAGGTAATTCTTAGCCAACAGTGCAAGCATCCTCAGCCATAGTTAGGTCTGTCCTGTTATTTGGCCAAAACTAGCTGTCCTAAATGGATGACATCAACATCCCAGGGGGGAAAAGTGGAGTCAATACAGGGACCCTTAAGGTGCTACTCTACTAAATTAGGCACACACACAGGGAGGGAGGGAGGGAGGGTGACATCGAGGCCTGTAATCCCCAGCATCACCCCGGACTGTACCACCGCATATCAAATCTGAGCTCGTAATATCACATTGCACATTTGCAATGGCTGCGCTGACTGGCATCACCCGCTATGAAACAAAAAATATGCATGATACCTCAGCCCTGATTAGCATCATCTGCCAGGCTCACTGTGTGTGTGTGTGTGTGTGTGTGTGTGTGTGTGTGTGTGTGTGTTTGATGCCCACAGACCCAAAGTCATGACTAACATCTTTTCAGAAAGCCAGACTGAGCTGCATCGCCCTCTGAGATACCCAGGCTGAGCATTGGCCCAGCCATCAAGAAGAAGGGAGAAGGAGGAACGGAGGGAGGGGGTGAGGAGGTGGGATGGGGGGGTGGGGGTTTGGGGGGTTAATGTCATTAAGGGCTATTTGCCAGAGTCAAGCAGACGCATCCAGACGGCCTTTCTAGTTCGTTTTTTAGCGTGACAAGTCCTCGGAGGGCTGTGAAATGTGCGCACATACACAAATGCCGCATTCATCCAGTTTTATATGGTGATGGTGCCCCCGCAGCAGCCGACGGGCGCAACTTTCCTCCTCCTCCTGCTGGATCGGAGAGAGAGACTCGATTCACCACACACACACACACGCACACACACATACACACGCACACGCACGCACACATATGCACACCGGTCTTCTCGCCCCCCCTCCATCCTGCCCCCCAGGCTAATCAGGCTGAGAAGGGCTTTGCGTCCATTTGATTAACATTTTCGACAAAAAATAATTCATGCGTTTTGCTCTTTCAGTGCGTTTTTTATATATAAATAAATCCTCATTCCAGCATAGGGATCAATATCTAGCTGCATTAACATCCTCTAATTTGGATAATTAATTTCTATTTAAGATGAGGAAAATCGATTTTTCCCTCGCATCAAGTGAAGATGATGCTGGCTTAAACATGAGCGTGTGACAGTTTTTGTCAACGCTTGAGAATAACCGGGGCTGGATACGGACACAGTCTGCAGGTGGCAAAGCACTGACGGATGGGTGGAGGTTTTAATTTGTTGATTTTTTTTTCTTTACACATATCTATTTCTAGATGGCTACAGCAGGGAAACATTTGGGACAACAATATTCGCCATTCTCCAGAGCAAAGACGCGTTTTTTTTTTTTATCCCGGCTATTTTGCGCAGCTCGCTGAGTGCGAGTGCGCAGCTCTGTGCGTCCATGCGCTTGAAACAGAGTGAGAGAGAGAGAGACCAAAGTGGGAAACAGGAGCAGAGGAGAAGATGTTGGTCTCTGTCTGCTGTGGGGTTTCCAATACCACTGAGCCTCTCGAACGCACAGTTTTTTTTTCCCTCCACACTAATCCACAAACCAGAACCGTCATGTGAAAAAAGGCAACCATTATCTCAACATCCACTTGAACTTGCCCCCCTCCCATCCTCTCCCTCACCCCTCCTCCTCTTCCTCCTCCACCACCTCTTCCTCTTTATAATTCCGACCAGTAAATAATGAAGTAAGAGAAATACTGCATTGCAATTGCTTGCTTTTTTGGGGGGGGTAAAGTGGCAAAGACCACAGTGGAATTTCCTAACGTCTGACGGAGCTTGTGGAGTTAGAGTCAGAATGTGCATTTACCGTAAAGGAAGGATCCCATCCGCTGCTTTTGCCCCCAGCTTAGACAATATTCCTCTGTGCCTTACGTCCCGTTAGGATAAGGTGCATTTCCTTGCAAAAGCCATATCCTCCAAAAAATCCAGACGCGCAAGCCTTGGAAATAAGCCTGGGAAATAAGGCTGGCGCACTTTTCACTCCAGAGGGTAGAAACTCGTATTAAATGCGGTCCAACATTTACACACACAGAAACAAATTGAGGGAAGCCTTCTAGTCCAAAACAAGTCCGTTATTAATCCAAAAAATGTTTTTATGACTACTCTTATAATGATAAATCTCCTAGACAGAGATGACCATTACGCTCCGGCTCTTCTTGCGCGCACCGGTCTACATTTTAACGACGGGAAGGTTGGAGAAAAAGAAACAAGAGTGGGATTTTTTCCCCCCATCGTCCGCTCCTCACGATTCAGGCTGCACTTGGCTGATAAAACACCGTCCTCTCCTCTCTCCTCTCTCCTCCTCTCCTCCTCCTCCTCCTCCTCCTCTCCTCCAGCCCTCCGTCTCTCGGCAGCTTTCATGGAGCAGAGACGCGCCTAGCGGCCTTGGAGGGAACTCCACAGAAAAAAAGTCCACCCCCTCTCTCCTGGTTTTAAAGGAACATGAGAGGGATTTTTTTGTGTTTGTTTTTTGGACTCCCGTGACCGTTTCAGTGGGAGTAAACGTTTTTTTGACACGCAAAGACCTGAGTTCACGAAGTTCTAGTGCACGACTGATGCATCTGCAACAAATATCAGCGGCACAAAATGGAAATGGAGAGGTGATGACTGATGATGAGCAAGATAACATTATTATCAGTATGATGAGGTCACTAGAATTTGAATTTAGAGTGAACACAGCTTCTAAAGGTTCCGTTGATGAGAATTTATTTTAGAGATATGGCGTCCAAAAGCATTTCTGATGTCATTTATTATCTCCCATAACATAAAAACATAACAAAAAATAACACAATCAATTGTCAACACAAGAAAATGTAAAAAAAAAAAAAAAAAAAAAAAAAAAAAAAAACTTAAAAAAAGATGACATATTATGAAAATTTGAGGGCTTCCAAAAAAAAAAAAAAAAAAAAAAAATCTGAAGCAGTACATGAAAAAAGTATGCCAAAATTGTACTATATACATCATAAAATGAATGCAAGGAAAAGAAAAAAAATATAATATATATATTTTATATTTATATGTGTGTGTGTGTGTGTGTGTGTGTGTGTGTGTATAGATATAGATATAGATATATATCTTTGTGTGCAGTACATGGCAAACTTCTGAGCACATTTTTGATCTTAGATATGTCTTGGCACAGAACTTTTGCAGTTAAAAGAAGTGTTTCATGCCATATGAGCATGAAAAAGCATAAGAGAACAAGGACAGTGCTGCAGTTTCTTCTAATCATATCAACAGAGCAACACATGCAACCGGATCAGCTCCTTGTGTTGGGAAAGGGAAATAGATTCTCAGGTTTTTCCAAAAATGCCATTCTTGCCGGAAAATGAGATTGGCAGTGGCGTTTACACTGCAGGTGAGGAGACACAAGAATGAAGTACTACCTTCCAAATTTTTAATAAATGAAATAATAGTGGGATCAAACTATTTCTTATTCTGCCATGTGATTCAAGGACTTTTGGAAACACCTTGGATTAAAAAACCCTGTTTATATGGAGCACACAGATCAGGTGTTACCACTTCTTTCCGGTATTTGTGGTTGGATCCAAAGTGCACACAGGGTTTGAAATCTACCATCTTGTGCAGCGGCTACAGATTTCAGCATATCCTATAGCTTCTGTGCTGTTCCACGGTGATTTTTTACTCGCATGACAGCACTCATTAATTCCCTAGATGTCAAGTTTTTCCAATGGGAGATGTCTCAATTTTTTGGGGAACAAAAAGTCGTGTTCCTCTGTGCGGTTATTGTGCCAGCAGCAGAGAATGCTTATCCTTCAGTTTGCCTGTTATGTCTCTTGTGCTCAAAAGATGGATGGGTTCATCATATATTGGGCTATATGCTCTGAAAGCCCTCTCTCATCGCACATCAGTAAGCAGGCGTGGGAGAAAGTAAACAGATGCTTTACTGGGAGTAAGTATGTCCAACTGGAATCGGAGCTTCTTCTTCTTCTTCCTCTTTTTTTTTTTTTTTTTTTTTTTTTTACAGTAAAAGTAAAAGTCATCCATTCATGTTTATACCACAGTAAATATCCCGGTAGAGGAGCAGTTGTAAATTGCTACAAGTCCTCCATTAAAATAGACAACATTAACTTTACTGTCCACCCTCAAGTGAACACCACCTTTATTTAAGTATATAAGTGTCGTAATGTAATTAGTATTCTGGTAAAACTAAGAGTTTTCCATTAGGAATTCTATTTAAATAAAAGTAGAAATAGCCCAGGGGAGTAATAATTGCAGCGTACTGGTCATAGCGTTCCCTAGCATAAATAAAATAAACTTAATTTCAACTTGTTCTTGCTTTGCCCTTATGAAGTAAGTCTGAAAGTTTTACGTGGTGTCTAAGACTATTTAATTAATATTCAGCGTTAAATATCCAAAAGTAAATGGCTGTTAACTTTTTATGGCTTGAAGAGTTTTCATTTATGCTTGTTATGGCTGCCCTGTCTTTTAAATAACAAGTGCCATTTTCAGAAAAAAAGAATGCACTGCATGTAAAAGTACAATATTTGCTCAGGAATGTACTAGGGTGTAGTGAAAAAAAAACGTCCCCCAAAATGAAATATGCAGGCAGGATATTAATACCGTAAGTGTTTCTGACTCTGTTTCAGTTCAGGATTTATGTTTCCAAAGTTGAAGACATTGTCTAACATCTCAGATTGTTTCTTGATGGAAAAAATATGAGGCAGTTTGCCACAGTTTGGCTTAAATATAGCATGAATATTCAACAGTTGCTAAGGTAACAGACACAGACCTAAGAGTATGCCAAAGGGGTGCAACTCAATATTTTAAAGCTGTATTTATTTTGAATATGGATTGTCATCAGGCCGGTGGAAGCACAGCTGCACACACTGCAAGAGGTGCAGAGGGAGAGAGGTTGCAGACAACTCATGGTGAGAGGGGAAATATAATCAAAACTGTCATTTTTACAATATTTCACTGTTATCTTCTAGTTGCTAATTCTTGTGAAAATGGCTTGTTTTTTGCCATTTGCCCTTGGAATCCCCTAAAAGTCACTTATAGGGGATTCGCATGACACTGAGCTTATTTTCACATTCGATTTGTACAAGTAATGCGATTTTGTTTCATAGTGCACCATTCAAATTAAAGAGAAAGTGGAGCTCATGAGACTGAAAAAGGCAGCAGTTCGACACTAAAAAATTGTGGTGGAAAGGAAAGTGCCAAAATAAGTGTGTAATTTTCCTCTGGTGAACAAAATTTTCATGTTTAGCAAAGTTTTTTCTTGCTCAGCTATGACAAAAACCTCACCCATACTCTTCCCAAATTGTTTTAGTTGACTAATTTTGATCTTATCCCTTTCCTGAACTCCACCCGTAACCTTGATCTACACTTCAAAAGCAGTTATAGATAGTGTGATGGATAGCAATACATTTTTTTTTTTTTGTAAGATATAATGCAAACATTGTAAGAGAACACTTGAGAATCCTACACCTCCACTCTTTCACCTTGAGAGATTACAGTGCTTGACTCTATTCTGTGTTTATACTTTGGGCTTGTGAAGGGAAGATTTCTAACTGGCAAGAGGCAGAGAACAAGTGGACTTGAAGTGTGGGAAGACCAAATGCAAATTAAAGTACTGTTTTAACACTGTGACTGCCCCAAGGCAAACACGATTGTTTTATTCTCAGACCATCTTTGGTTCTGAACTCTCGGCTGACAGAAACTGCCCGTTGTCACATTTTGAAAGTGGATTAACCTTTGACTTTAGCCCGGGTTAAAGGTCAGCAGGGTCCACTCAAACTGCAGGATTAACAACGGTGGTGAAGTGTGAATAAAGGGATTAAAAGGTAAAGGTGTATCATCAGTAAATCATGACATCCTAATTCTGGCGCATTAGTTCCAGTCTCATGGGAAAGACTCCGTCACCAAGGACACTGGCAGGATCTACCAGCATCAGTGTTTGCATTTTACTCTGTTTGACAGCCACAGGTGCTTTGTTTTAGTATCTTACATGTGTGCTATTTTAGAAAGAGAGAAATAATTGGAGAATGCAGGGGTGGCACAATGCCAAATTGTCCCGTTCTGTTTATCTTAAATAAAAGCCATTTTTTAAAATAGCTCTCTGTGGGTTATAACGAGTTCATATTCAGCAGTAGCAGTGTATTTAACCCGGGCCAATTAATATTGGGCAATTAACCTCAATTGTGTTACACTGATGATTAAAAAAGCCTGCACAACAGCATGATTTTTATTCTTTTGTGTCTCTTGCAAGGCCTGAGGGCACGTTCACACCAGTCATGTTTAGAGAAGACTTTTCAGGCTCTGGAGCGGCAAGGTGACATCGGTGCCATTCAACACTGGGTTGCCACCAAATGTGCACATCACAATGCCTCAAAATGTGGGTGTTAGAAGCGGGAATGTAATCTGACACAGCTACAGGAAATCATTCAAAAATGCAGTTGTTTATGGGCAAAAGGAGGCAGATTTTGACATCGGACAACCAGCAGTTCTGCAAGTTTGGAAAGCCGAGCCAAGTGGAGTCAAGGTGCCAATCCTGGACCAAGGAACACATTTCCCAAGTACTCGAAATAAGGCACCAGAATACTGCAGTAGCATCACATGTACCTTAAGACTGGTATCAGATTTGTTTTGACTACAATGTGTAAGCTGGAAGCATGACAATGACCAAAAAATAAGTGAGCATTTTATTCAGAAGCCTGTTTGTGACGTTAAATGAACCAAACACAAACTTTTCCACTGGTGTGCAGATCAGACAAAGCAAACTGTAGGTGTGATCGCACCCTTAGTCATGAATCGCTCGCTCATTGTCGTCAGCTAGTCTTTCTATTCTCAGCAGCGTCCACACAAACGGCACTGATATGTCCTAAGTGATCTCAGCCAGAGGGCACCAACATCTTAAGGCTCTCTCCCGTCAGCATATGAGTCCTACAAGTGCTCCCGTTCATATCCCAATTTTGTGAATAACAGAAGGCACAAAGCCAGATTACCTGCATCATCCACAGCTCTTTTAGCCGGTCTGCATGAGTCAGAAGCACTTCAGCCTCGAAAAACAGGAAGAGCCACAGTGGATTGGCTTTCACTTTTGAAACCCAGACATGTTTGGCAGATTAAACTCTGAACTGCTCTCTACATCTCGGCCTCATTCTTGACAAGAGTCCACCGTTTCTGGCCCTGAGTGGACTTCAGGTCTGACTGAGCTGCTGGCGCAACAGGAAAACACGACCGAGTGGGTGAGAAACAGACAGAGCAATCAGCAGGAGCAGGTCAGAGTCATATGCAAGCAAAGAGTCCAATTCACATTTATGATAATATACTGACTGTTCTGCAATTCACACACACACACTCCTGCAATGCCAAGCACACCTGAAATAACAACACACACACATAACCACATTGCATATTGGCTGTCCTGGGTCATTTGGCACCCTTGGGCGGAGGTTTTCAAACGTTTTCATGTTCCAGACCGCCAAGTTCACTTTCATGAAGTTACAAATGCCATTTGAAGTGCTTTTGCTCCAGGAACCCTGATAGATAATACAAAAAGATATGTTTTGTTGGTGTTAAACATTAAGGACCCCCCCAGGACCCCCGGGAAGCCCCTGAAGGCAACAATGGGGGTCCTCGATCCCCACTTTGAAAATCACTGCCCGAGGCGAGCAAGCACCCCTGGACACGGAGCGTGTGCAGGTATCAGAGAGCTTAAATTAATGCTCTTTAAGAACTTTTCAGAACAAATCTTAAGTAAAATTATGACTGATTTTTGGACAAAAAATCTTTTTTTTCTCATTCAGATAAGCATTTTCAGCAAGACTACTACTAAGTGCTATATATTTGGTCCAGTGCAGAGGTAGGTAGGATTTAGGTAGCATTTTAGAAAGCAATGGTTGGTTATTAACGACATAGCACGGTGCTACTGTGATAAATCTAACCATGATTTTTTTACAACAGGGCCTGGGACTGGTAACTACAAGATTTTCTCTGCAGCTAAGTATGAGAGGTAAAGGTCAGCTGAGTTAATTTACAACAGGCATTTTCCCATCAGGTAGCAGGTCAATATAAAGGCAGCATCGTGCTCAGAGGCAGATTTAGAGTTTTTTAGCCGTTGACTCTGGTGTGTAAGAACTAGATTATTTTTTTACACAAAGAAATTTAGTAAAAATGATTAAATTGAAATTGAGGCCGCCCCCCTTGCTTGTCACAGTGTTGCCCGTGACAAGGGCCACCACTGACAATGCAACACACACACCTGGAGTTCCAACCAGCTTGACCACAGTGTCACACACACCTGCAAAACCCATGCATCCACAGTGCTGCGCCCCCACACCTGCAATGCCACACACACTCATCTGCAGTATGATGCACACAGACACCTGGGGTGCTCATACACACACACACACCTGTGACGTGACACACATATGTAGCATGCACACACACACACACACACCTGTGACACACACACACCTGCAAACCAACACACATTTTCAATCCCACCTCACACCTGCAGTACATTCATGATACCACACACACACACACACACACATACCTGCAATGCCACACACACCTCTGCGATGCCACACACACACACACACACACACACACACACACACACACACACACATTTGCAGTGGCAACCACAAACACTACAGTGGTTACCATGGCAACCAGTAGTTAACATATCTGATCTCCAGAGGGGAAAAAAGAGATGTTTTCTTGGAGAGCGAGCATCTTCTTATTTATTTAGTATATTCCTAAGTTGTTGTTTTGTGAAAGAGGGTTCACTGACTTTTTTGTTACACTGTCAGCTACTTTAACTTAAGTGAGGTAATATCGAGTCACCATGGGGAAACTGGGTCTCAGAGGATTCAGCAGAGGGCAAAACATAATTTCAATTAGAGAAAAAAGGGACATAATTAATTCATTAAAAACTGCATAAAATATAAGCGAGCATGCAATAAATATACAAGCTTTACAATATGACAGAATGCAACTATATATAAATTATGCAGCATGAAAAAAAGTACAAATGTAAATCAATGTATATGTAAACTGTAAATTAAGCTCCTTCAGAGAGATCAAGACCTTATTTCACGCCGCCAGTTTCATCTGCACAAAAATAATTGAATAACGAGAAACTAAGCCAATTAGCCGTTGGCAGCCACCTTGCAGCATGTCAAGCCTGCTGTGGATTGAACGCGTGCGGCGTCTCATGTTTCACGGCGTCGTGTGTTAGTGCAAACGGTTTTTCAGGGATTGTGCGCCGCGTGCTTTGTACTCGCTCTGCTTGTAGGAGTGACCTCATAAAGTTGAATGTTTATGGATGAACAGGGCGAGGGAAAGTTAAAATAAATAAATAAATACATAAAACAACAAGGAGATACACACGCCTCACCCACTTGAGATTCACAACCAACTCATGGACTCTATTTTGCATGTCAGTGAGCAAAATCTAAACATCTATCTCATATTTTTTTGTTGGTCTCTCAGGAACGTATGCTATGTCAGCCAGGGCTGCACTGCAACATAATTTTCATTCATGTACTCAGTATCCTTTCTTGAAATTGTTTTCTTCAACCAAATTCATTGATATATTGCCTTTTTCCTCCATTGAATAGGTGACTTGCATGGTCACCAAGCCTTGCATTACCACTTCATTCACTGCATATGCATATTAGCACAAAATATCACCCATCTACACTCAGTGTCCACTTTATCAGGTCCACCGGTACAGTCTAATGCAGTTCACTGCAACAGCACTGCCATAAATTCTACCTTTTAAGAAAGTTAATAATGTTCAGAAAATGTGTAAATTCAATTCTTATGTTTATTAGAGGTTTTCTGTGTGTTCAGATTCTGTAAAATGTTCCCTGTTCACATCTTATGTCATGCCGCTGTACACTGCTCAATTGTGGTTTAATTACAAGAAAAGGAGTATGCAGAGGATGAAAGTAGCATACAATGATGCTTTGAGATTGCTGCTCCGGATACCTAGGTGGCATAGTGCCAGTCAATTGTTTGTATCTTCAGGTGTGTCAACCTGTGAGGCACTATTGAGGCAACTGATGAATGGATTTATGTGTCGACTGGATAAGTCTGAGAACTGTATACTAGAGGCTCTGGTCAACCCTCTAAAGAGCTGCTATCATTTCACTTCAAAGCTGAGACGACACTGGAACAACTGTCTACATGTCTCTTAATATGCACAGTATTGTATCTTTTTTGGTTTTTTTTTTCTGTTTTTATGTATGAATAGTTGTTATTTTATATGGACATTTAGTCTGCAATAAAGATTTATATATATAGTGAGGTTGTAGTTTGCAGAGGTCTTGTACTGGACTATATTATATGAGAGGTGTTTCTAATTTTTTGCCCTCCCTATTTATAATACATGAGGAGGGCAGAATATTGGAAACAGCTCTCAATAAAATGCAGTCCAGTACCACAGCAGCACTAACTATGAGCTCAATGCCAAACATAGTATTGAATGAAAACCTCTATTACTGTGACAGAAAGAAAACCTGAGCATTATGTGCAGCAGAAAAGGAAACTTTTGGATTGGATTGTATTAGACTGTCCAGGTGGACCTGAGTGTATCATTTCAGTATAAAAATCTTGGTGTTGTATAATCCTGGTATTGTCGTCATGTACAGCTTTGTAAAGGGTGTATTTGTGTGTGTAGAGCCATGTGCCCAGTCTTCTTCATTAAAAAAAAAAAAAGCAGTGTGTCCATTTATAATAATAACTTAACATAAGTATTTCAATTAACTACATAAACAACCAAAAACACAAAAATATGCAGATCCATAGCCAGTTATGGGAAAATGTCAGCTGTAATTTAAAAGGCTACCATATAGATATTCTTCATAATTATGGCCTGCAGCAAAAAGTCAACGACCCCTTCTTGTAGAGGAAATTATTTCATCAAGGAATCAGGACCTCTGGATAATCTAATATGTATAGCCATATCCATGTATTTACAGCTGACTAAATATCTGTCAGCTAACTCTCTGCGTCTATTTGAATGCATTAGGCCACACAGACGAGTTAACGCCCCTCTGGCAATGGTGGCTTGCCCTGTCATGTATCATTGTGTTATTGTGAGTTATATAACGGCTTTAAATATTGTATTTTTAATTGACTGGCACTATTTTAAACCCCACGCAAAGCCAAGGAGGACATTACTCAAAAGGTTTTCTTTTATGTTTATGTGCTTCAACGCTGGAGAAAAAAAAATGACTTATCTGTGAAACATAATGGCTTGTCTCTCTCATTCTCAGTCTCTTCCATCATGTCATTGATGAGTTAGATTCTGGCTGGCTCATCGTCTGTAATGTCCTCACACACTGCTTTGTGTTGACGTGCTATAGAAGTAAACTCGATGTGGGATCTGTGAAATTTATTGAAATTTTCCAAAAGCCAGTGGAATTGAGACAGTTAGATTAAAATGATCCTGAATTAAGGTTGTTGACGCCAGAGACAAGACAAAACCTTTTGCCACGCTTGTTCATACACACACACACACACACACACACAAACACACACACGCACACACACATGCACACACATTAACACAGAAATCTATTCTGTTCTGCTGTGCGATTATCTCTTGTAGCAAGTGATTCTGTCCAAATGTCACAAAACATCCATCTAAATAGGTTGAAAATGTACTAAAGATGATAATATAAAAGTCACAAGATAAGCTAAATTATTGTCTTATTGGTTAGTATTATTATTACATCATCACTAAAAGTCATTACTGGTTTGTGCAATAATGTGATGCTGTTACCTTCCCCAGGAGTTTCGTCATATCAACAGGTTTTGTTGTATTTTTGACGCATTTAGAGGGCATTTTATAAATTTTAAGAAGTTTCAACATCAACAACTTTGTCTCTCCCTCTGTTACTTTTTGTTTTTGTGTATCTGCCTCCTCTCTGTCTGTCTGTCTCTCTCTCTCTCTCTCTCTCAGTCTCTGGTGATCTCTGTCAGGCTCTTGTGCCGCTAAGCTGTGCCACCGCTTCCATATGCCTCTCCAAGCTGATAGCCACTAGGCAAATTGCTGGCTGTCCCATTGGCACAGAAATAAAAAAAAGACTGCTGGAAGAATAAGGAGTCTATCCAAAATCTCACCCAGAGTAAATTACTGTGTCTGTGCTGCCCATGCAGTGTGATGGGGGGGAAAAAAAGATAAGAAAAATTCAATATAAAACCTTGTCTAATGCCCCCAAAATGCCAAGGCCACCACTTTAATACGAGTTTATTTGGAAACCCCTCTAGACACGGTGTTATTCAGCAGGGAAAACGCTGGTAGAGCGGTGCAGATGTAATCAAATAGAATTTATTCAACCGGTAATTCCAGCCTTCTGAAGAACCGGGTAGGTTTACATGCTGGCAAGTGGCAACCACACAGCCGGCTGTCCATTTTTCTCTCTAATTTCCTCTGTTTATTACCGTTACGTGCGCATACTCCTTATCAGACTGTAGTGATGCGTGCGCTGTTTGAACACCGCGGCACTCAAACCAGTGAAAAGAACTGCCAAAAATAAATGCATTCAAAAAGTGGCAGTTATTTGGCCATTATTTGCAGCTCACAGGGTTAAGGACGGGATTCTTCTTTCATGTAAACACAGGCTGTGACGCTCGCTCGAGGCCACGCTCAAGGTTGCAAGTTCGGTAAACAAAAGGGCGATGTCATGCTGTGTCTCAGATGTCAAGAGTCTAATAACACATTATTATTAGTAACAATTTCACCACATTGGAAAAAAAAAGAATAGTGAATATCCAGTGAGACATTAGGTCATATTTCCAGGTAGAACAACATTTTTAGTCATCTGTTAGCCTACCATTTGTTAATATTAAACACCATGGATCATTAGCATTCAACTACATCCTAGTATGATTATCCTGGAATTTTTTTTTTTTTTTTTTTTAATTTCACCAAAGTGTGGAAGTAAAATGCACTGGATGTATTGTAATAGTACATTTTATTATTTTATTATTGTTTCAGAACCCTATGCTAATTAAAGTGATTGAATGCTAGTGTTAGCTGTCGTCAAACGTTAATTAATGGTAGGTGATGGATGACCAATATGTATATGTCTATATGTGTATGTATACAGAATAATTTTAACCCAGAGCCTGTGCAAATATGTCGACTCTGGCTCTGCCTTAAGGAACAGCAGCGCCTCCTGCTGGCTAAAGTTTTGTGGTCAGTCTGGACATTGCTTCACCTCCTGTCCCCAACATCCGGTCTCCCCAAGTGGGGGAGGAAAGTAGGAAGACTCCTCTGAGCCAAGTCATGTGTCTTTTTAACTCCAGGCCTCAGCTTTACACCACCCTCCTGTGGCAGTCACCCTCTCTGTGTGTCAGCCCTCGTGGATTCAGGTTACAAATGAAAACTTTCTGGATCTGAATGTGGCCACGCGGCTGGGAGTCCCCACAGTGTCCCTCCAGGAACCCCTTGAGGCTAATACCTTGAACGGCCAACTCCTTGCAGTGGGTAAGCCGCCACACTGTTCCCCTGACCCCGCTTCTCCCCAGCAAACCACAAAGAGGAAATCTCACTCAGGCTCATGGATTGTCCCCACTCTCCCTCGGTCCTTGGAAATCCATCGCTTAGACACAGCCCTCGGATGAAATGGACGCCGTTCCTCGTCCCCGTCACCCTCACCCTGCCTCGCTCCCTGAGCCAACGCCATCCGTCCTCCAAGTCTGCCCAGCTTCCCTCGCCACCCCCCACCCCTCAGCAGTATAAACTGTATGTTAACCCTCCCTTCGCCTGCTGCTGCCTCTGTGTGTCGTGCACTTGGGTTCACCAGTCTCAAACTGTGACAATCGCAGGGTATTATTCAGGCATCCGTACTCATGTTCAGGCACTGTAACACTTTCCAAGAGGCTTTTGTGAGGTGTTTACCAGCCAGAGCCATGGCAGTCTGTGTAATAGATATGTCTGCCGTGATAAGAACCAATCAGCTGAAGGCAAGGGCCGATATTTTACCAATGTGATAATAGCAGCAATTTGTCAGTCCCAGTTGGACCAAAGGATTCTTCACTACAATTGATCAATCAATCAGTAGCTGTGCTGGACAGAGCGGGGATAGTTATTGGCCTGCAGCACCAGTGTGTGTGTGTGTGTGTGTGTGTGTGTGTGTGTGTGTGTGTGTGTGTGGTGTTTGTGAGTGAGTGACTAAACGAGTGACGACGTGTGTGTAAGTGAGTGAGTTTGTGAGATTGAGTGAATGAGTCAGTCTGAGTTTGCATGTTTATTTGCTTCTCTCTCTCTCTCTCTCTCTCTCTCTCTCTCTGTGTGTGTGTGTGTGTGTGTGGTGGGGTGTGTGTGTGTGTGTGTATCCCCAGGCTAAGTCTATGAGAGGCCAGATGTTAGTGGAGACACAGAGAGTCTGGGGACCAGCAACCACTGCCAAGTAGACAGGCACACACACACACACACACACACACACACTAACAATGGACATATTCAGATGTATACACGTTCTATAAACAGGCACATACAGTTGCATGCATGTACGCACTCACATATGCACATATATTACCGTGTCTGTGCATACACACCCGCTCATTTACATACACTCCAGCTCAGTTAACCTACATTTATTTGCAGGCTTGGATTATAATTGTCTAGCTGGTAAAGCAAACCTAGTCTTGGCAGCCATGCCAACCTGACTCATTTCTTCCCAAAACAACCCAAAATTTAATTGGGAATAAAGATATGTCATACTGTGCCTGTGTTGGTGAAGATACTCCAATGATTATAAAAAATAAAAACACCATCAAAACAGAAAAGAGGTCATCACACCAGCTAGTAAGACCATCGAGCTTCATAAAAGGACCGGGAGAGTTCAAAAGAAGCAGTATCTTTTAATTTGACATGCGCTCAAAAAGTCTTGTTGAACTTTTTTGACCCCTTTTTGTAATCTAATATATCTCTGATGTTGCTTTTTTAGCACATTGAATCTATTCCTGCTGTATGAAATGCGCTCTACAAATAAACTTGACTTGGCTTTCTGCATCATGGCCAATGATATTGAATGATGTTTTGTTTTTTGTTAAGTATTTCATTTTCCGAATATCCTGTTTTGAGACTTGATGCACGAACTGGCTGATGTGCATGCTCCATTTAAAGGGATAGAAAGCCAAACAAACCCCAGGAGTTCAAGCATTTCAAGAACCCGAGCCTGACTGAAGCCCAGTAAGAATTATTTTTCAACTTCTTTTATTATTATTTTTTTTCCTTTTTTTTTCTTCTTGAAAATAAGATTAAATTAAACATAGTGTGACCCCGGCAACTTTGATCATAAACAACTTTGATCAGTCAATACCCACGACGGCTGCATTGTAAATGTACAAGATCTTTTTCTCCAAATCATGCCTGCTTGTGCTATTTGGGTCAACATTTTTCAAGCACTGGGTCAATCTAAAAGGGGTACTCTGGATAAATAAATATCTAAAACTACTGGCCGTGTCATGTTTCCAAGCCCTTGCAATATCTCTGCATAGCTTAATGAATAAAACATTGTGAGATTATACTTTCAAAAGTACACAACACCTCTCTAATCTGGAGTCACATTTCTGTTTTTTTTGCAAACCACATCTCGGCTATATCAAGGCTTGAAATTCTGTCTTTACACTGTCTTCTTCCCTTCATTTGCATACGACAGGGAACGACGCTTTCATCTGGATTCGCCTGGTCAGTTTATTTATTTCAGGGGGAAAAATCGGGCATGCATTATGCTTTCAAACAGCCAGTGTAGACAGCGGCTCAAAAAGAGCATACATTTTGTTTGCTTGGTACATATAGTAGCCTGCTGATTCTATTTTGGGTTGAGGGAAAGTTGCCTTTGAAAAAGTTCGTCTCCCGAGGAGGTAAAGTTGGAAAACTTCCTGTGTAGGTGTATGTTAATACTTTGTACAAAGCTTTCTCAACCTTGAAGTCAGGATCCTGAGACTGCCTTTAAATTGCAAAGATGCAGCACTGAAACCTGCGCATGCCAAAAAATGCCCATCTTAACGACTGAATCAGCCTAATAGTCAGTGGTAAAACCTATATTTTGTTAAAAAAAAGTGCAAACAGCGGTCTGATCATTCCAGCTCCTTACAATATAGCTCATTTGTCTCAGGAAATTTCTCAAAACAAATATCAAGTATCTTGAAACAAGGCAGGGTAACAACAAGTATAAAAAAAATAAACTTGATTGAAGAAATGCAAGTGGATTTGCTCTGGAAACAGGCGAAATGATCTGGGCATTTATTTTTTCTCTCATTTTAAGAGAGAACATTTCGCTCAATATTGGATTACATAACCTGTTGAGATGGATGTATTTTTGCAGCGTGCAGTCTACCAGATGTTATGCAATTGTAACTGAACAGCACTCAGAAACAGCGGGACTTCTGTTTCCTTTGTGTCTGTAACTCAGAGATCACACTATTTTTATGTGACTTGAATGTTCACACGGGCAGCTGAAGTTTCCAGGTTTTGTTGCCTGTGTGATGTGAGTGGGAAAAAAAACTTTAATTATTCTTTTAACCTGATTCATCGTTCGTTATAAATACTCCCTCTTTGAGCTGACTCACACATGCCCTGATACAGTGAGGATGAACACAATGCCAGTAAAGTTGCCTCTGAGCTGGGTGGAAGCATTCCCAGTATACTTTGATTTTATCGAGGAGAAGGATGCCCAAGAAAATTGGACATGAACTCTTCATTTCTTCCTGTGATCGTTCACACAGAAACACACAGGAGAGATAAGTGAGTCATCCTCACTTCAGAAAGCGAGGATGAATTCGCCACATTTTGAGGTGCGACGCAAAAGAAAACGAGTAGTGTAAAAAAAAAAAAAATAATAATAAAAAAATTACTGCTCCCAGGGAGTGGTAAATAGCATTTTGAAATGAGCAATAAATTGTAAGCACTACGGATATGACGGTTTATGAATCACAAGCCAAACTGGTTTCACGTGGGCTTTTGATTTGAAGGCTCACAAGACCACATAACCAACTTCAGGGGTTAAAGATGATTCAACAGATGTGATGAAAACGTCTTACTGGAACATATTCACCGAGCAGAGGCAGCCAACTTAGAGCATCTAGTCCTCTGTATTTTCTGAAAAACAAAAACCAATATTTGTTGCAAAGAATTAAAGTCATAACACAAGAGTTTCCCTTTCAGATCTTCATTGCTAAGCGCTCATTGCTGCGGGGGTTTTGCGCTGTACATCACAAACATCACCTGTCAATCAAACCGTGTGGGCGGTACCATGATGTCAAAAATAGCTAAAAAAAAAAAAAAAAAAAAAAAGATATGAGGATGGTAGCCTATGTGCTTGCTTCTTGACACGACTATGTCATAGCTATCGTCAGGCGAGACAACTACAGAGCAGACAGAGTGTGTATGGCAAGCCAGAAGGTTCAAACCATGTTTTGCCATTTGTGCTTGCTGGCATCAGTGGGAAAATGTGGGAAATGTGCCGCACCAGGATCAACAGAGTGGCACTATGATAAACAATAGCCTGACTGCTTTGCTGCTTTTCTCACAGAGACTTTCAACTCTCACCAAAAATTCAACACAGTCCCGAATTACAAGCAGTCGTCCTTAATCCCGAATTCTGTCCCGCTTGTCCTGAAAATTAGACTAAACCTGAGTTTGTTTGTTTTTTTAACTTGTATTTTTATTGTTTTCAGCAATTAGAAAATAGGAAATATCATACATAGATGATATACCAAAACATATCTATACGAATAGCAGCAGAAAAATAAATAGATAATGATAAAAATGAATAAATAAAATAAAATAAAGTAAAATAAGATAATAATTTAAAAAAAAAAGACTAAACCTGAGTTTTGATGAATTATGGCCTAATAAAACATTAAATACTGATTGCGGTGAAATATTATTTTGGTGTTGCCCACAGATGGGCACTGGTGTGTCTGTGGGCAACATGAATTATTGACAACAGGCGTCAGTAAGAGGCCATGATTCACATAATATGACAAATATGACTCGGATAGCCATAAAGTAACACATTCCTGCTTTTTCCCCCATTTTGTTTTCTGCCAATGAAGACAGACGGAGCTGCAGTCGCGAGGACAGGGACGGTGGAGTGATCTGACCTGCATGTCAAACAGACACCACACTGATAAAATAAATAAAACAAAATGAATTGCATGTAAAGGATAATGACTTACACTCCATCACAGCCACTCTGTTTCAGCTGAATTCATGGTCATGAACAAAAATCTGAATTTTCACTTTCACGTGTTTTACTGTTCTGGTTACTGATCGCTGGTGATGAAGCGATATTCACAGTTGAGAATAAATAACACAATCTAATCAAAAAACAAACAAAACTAATGTTACACAGCGCTGCATCAGGCTGGATGTCCACTGTCTTTTTTATGTCTAGTCTCTCAGTTTCTGTAGGTGGCGCTCTTCTCTTTCTCTGCTCTGCCATGCTGGGTGTCACTGCTCACGATCACCATCCTGCTCTTCTTCGTCCAATCAGTCCAAACAAGCCAAACGACGTAAAACACATGAGGAAAGAGCCACCAGACACACACAGAGAGTTTTTATGAAGTGGACAGAGTTTGAATCAGTGCCGTGCTACATCATCCAGAGATACAGATTAGCCAAACATTTATTTACATGAGAATAACACGGATTGTTAGGGCTAATTGAAGCAGCGGTTGCTTTTCGAATAAAGACGTGCGCGACTTCAAAATGACACCCTGTAAACACGGACTGGTTGTGAGGTCCCAGGGTAGCCGTTCCTGTATATAGGTGTGGAAACAAGCCGGTAATCTGGCTTGTCCTCATTCCACGTCGCTCCTGTCCAAAGCAGGCTCCATTAGCAAAAATGGGTCAGCTTTAATCCACAGCCAAATTAATGGAAATGAAAACGCTTCCATTTGTGATTGATGCTTGTGTGTGTGTGTGTGCGTGTTTCAGAGAAAGTGAGAGAGCTGTCAGCACTAATTAGTTATGCAGGTGGTCTGTAATGAGTATATAAGAGCGAATGTATGTGTGTGTGTGTGTGTGTGTGTGTGTTTGCGTCCATACTCTCAACTCTGGAATAGGCCCGCTCATCAAGGAGACAGATTTCATTCTGCCAATACAACTACAAAGTAAAACGTTTTACATTAGTGTCTGCAAAATGAAATTAAAAAATCACACTTCAAAGGAAAGTGCTAAAGCAGGGCGCGGTGGAAACTCGGCTCGTCTATTTCTGAAGCTCGATCGCTCAGGCCCTCTCTCTCCCTGAAGGCAGCTAGCATGCTGAATCACCACAGAGCAGCTGTCTATCTGAGAAACAACACACACATTCAACCTGTCAGCCATGTCAGCTTTCTAATGAGAGAAAGAAAGAGAGAGGATGGAGACGGGAAGAGGAGGAGGGAGGAGGAGGAGGAGGAGGGGGGGTGCAGAGAGAGATATGCAGCTTGTTTTTACACGGCGCCGTTGTCTTCAAGTGCCAAATTCAGCCGGGGAACCGAGCAGTGACACTCCTCGCTGCTGTAGGTACACACTGCAAAAAGCGCTCACTATAACAAGGCGATTAACAGAGTCGGACGTTCAGTCTCCGGGATTTTATTTCTTAAAAATCCAAACCGAATCGAATCTAAACAAACAAAAAACTGCCCATCCAGTGAGATCATCTCTCTGGTTTCCAAAGCTGGACAACTGATTGATCTTTTTTTTTTTTTTTTTTTTTTTTTTTTTTTGTTCATCTTAATGTGACAGTGTGCTTTTCTTCAGACTAATGGGCTGATCTGCCTTATTTGTATTTATACTTGTTCCCAGAAAAAAAAAAAAAGAAATCTTGCTTTGGAAACAGCTTGAAAGATTTTTTCATCTTTCCTAAGGTCAGCCGCCGCTCCAGATGCAACAGATGTCAGTGGTATTCGGTGACATTTGTTTCTCGTTAGCAGCACCTTTAAGTGCAGCTTTACCTGTCAACTTTATATGTTTAGCCACACGGGGGGGTTTGATGGATTCAGAGGTTTTGTGTCCGTCGCTCGAGCCAGCCTTTCTCCTATACAGACTGAAAAACCGCTGAAACCTGAAACATCTGTTGAATGTGGAGTAAACTATGAGCCTGCCACTATGTCCTTCCCTTTTTACATAACACACCCTTATATTTGCATTCTGATCTCCCACAAAATCCTCCTACACGGTATTCATCCGTGCACGTCTATCCAGCGAGATTACAACCAGCTGCTTCAGCTATTGATGATCAATGTCATTAATAAGTCACCAACTGCTGCTGAGGAGCCGCTCATTTACAGAAACAGACAGATAGATAGATAGATATGTACTTTATTAATCCCGAGGGAAATTCACAAGTGGCTAGCTGCTCAATCATTCAGCAAACAGTCACACCAATACAGAATAATAAATAAATTTCAGTACATTACACTACATAAAACGTAGTATATGTAATAAGTAAAATTGCACTAAAAACAACAGTAGGTAAAATTGCAATAGAAACAACACCATCAGTGATCCCCATACTCCAATTTTCTCCTCTCTCCTTCTTGCCTCAGTCCCCCAGTGCTAACACCTCGGGAAAAACAAAAACAAAAACAAAACAAAAACAAAGATGCAGATTATGGAACATTGAAACTTATTAAAAATAAAATTATTAGTAGTACTGCATGTCAAAATGATAGTCAGAAGGGCTTCCCGTAGATTATCAGTGTGCTACCGATCAATTACACAGCAAATCTGTGATCAAACAGCTTCGTGTCAGAGGACCAGATCTGAACTTTAATAAAGCACCTATATTGTAAAACGCCAGCGACGCCACATATTGGTGTAACCCCAGCTTACCCCCATGTAATCTTCACAATATTGTCAGTGTTGTGATCAGCGGGAGCGAGTCCCTGTTTAACTTCATCCGCCGTAACCTTTACTTCAGCGTGACTCTATTTGTGGCTCCAGACCTTCCCGAAGCCGAAGCTGATTCACCGGCTCTAAATCCCCCCGCAGCGCCCCGTCTCCCCCGACAGCCTCGTCATCTGGCAGCATGAGCTGTGTGCATGAAACTTTAGTCAACAAACAAACAAACAAACAAACAACTAATAAAAATTAGTTTGCAGTAGACCTTATTTTAATTTTTTTCTTAATTAATTAATTAATTAATTTATTTATTTATTTATTTTGGCTGTTTTTTCCCCATCAGGTGGTCAGATTGCAAATGTAAAATAAAATAAAATAAAATAAAAAATAAGAGAAAATAAAATAAATGAAAAGAGTTGAAAAAATAATAAACAAATATAACAAAAATAAAAATAAAATAAAAACAAAATCCAATAAAATAAAATAAAATACATCAGGGCTTTGCTCTAATAATTACAGGAGATACCTGTGACTCTAACAACATGATTGTTAGTTCAAATAGAGGGAAGCCTCAGACACTAAAACACTGAAGAAGAAGAGGAGAAGGAGAGAGGAACTAAAAAAGAGGGGAAAAGGGACGGGATAGGAAAGAAGCAGAGAAAAGAGGAGAGAAGGAAGGAGAGGAGACCAACAGGGAAGGAGAAGAGAGGAGCGAAGAGAAGAGAAGAAAAGAGAAGAGAAGGATAAAATGGTAAAAGCCGAGAGGAAGCGAGAAGGAGGTGGAGGAGGAGAAGATAAGGGAGGTAGCCGTCACGCAGCAGAGTCGGTCAGGGCCCAGAGGGGCACAAACCTATTGTTCCAGCCGGGAGAGAGCAATCATCTGATATCATCAAACTGTAATGAATCTATATCGTCAGGAGAGGATGGCTGAGGGGGTCGGAGGGGGGGGGGGCGGGAGGGGGGTGTCGGGGCAGCGGGGTCGTCAGCATGACCAGGAGCCGTTCCCAAGTCATAATCTGCACTATTGTCATGTAAATAAATGTGCATTTCACTGCTCTCTGTCGCCGAGTAATAAAGCACGGCGGTGATTCAGCCTCTGCTCAGCTCAAAGCCGCTCCATTTGTTGTCTGGTCGGAGCTGCCCCAGGAACAATCCCCCGCTGCACAGGAAGTGATGCGTTTCATGTCTCTGGTTATTTGCAATGAACAGAAGAAGAAGAAGAAGAAGAAGAACAGGGTGGTTAGCCTGAGCAGAGATGGATGAGGCACCACGGCTGAACAGACGAGGAAACGAGAAACTCAAACTTCATCAATGAAGAGAGACGTCACAGCCACGCTCTCACTGTTTGACTGACAGGTTTCCCATGTCGGGGAGGGAAACATGGCGGCAATGAGAGCTTAGCAGCAAAGATGGAGACCAAAAAAAAAAAAAAAAAAAAACCTCAATAAACCCCTGGAATTTGAGTTTAATGCTCTGTTGCAAATATTGCTTCTTTTACATTTTTAAATACCCCAAAAATCAGCAATTGTCAAGCCAAGGAGGACAAGATACACATTTCACCAGTTTATTAGCTCACACACACTTATATATATATATATATATATATATGTATATATATATATATATATATATACATATATATATATATATATATATATTTTTTTTTTTAAATAATCTACTATTTCTGGACAAAGAAAAAAAAAAAAAAAAAAAGAAAGGACAAGCACCATTGTGCACAGGCTGAGTCCTGTTACCCCTGAAATGTTTCCACCTTCCTTTCACTATTTCCTCCTTAAGTTTGCTGATTTTAGGAAAATATATTTGTGATTATTAAATTTCAAGGCTGCATCTGTAACCTTAATGCAGGCGAGCCTATAGGCTTAATCCTCGACTCCATGAAATGCCTGTACATTACAGCGTGCACACAGTGTAGTCGGACTGATGAGCTGCAAATTCAGACGTCATGCTCAGACATACATAGACAGACAGATATACTCAGACGCAATACAATGGGCTGTGTTTGGCTGAAGGACTGGACAGGACCATTTTACATGAAATCGACTTGGATTTTGAGGATGATGGTTGTCACTTCCTTCCCTCGCTCCCTGCAAGTTACACGCTGGAAGGAGACGAGCGACAGTGAGCAAGGAGAGGAAACACAGTGAGGACGGACAGGCCACACCCACTCTGTTTGACTGACAGGCGCGGTGCAGAAACATCACAGCAGTTAGTGCTTATCAGAGGTAAACCGATGAAGAGCTTACTGCAGCCCTCTGTAGTGGAAATGACTATATTGTCCATGGAGAAAATCGAGGACTGCCCCTTTAAGAGTGAGAGCAGAGAGAGGACAGCTGGGGACACAGTTGTAAAGAATTCAGTAAGACGAAGCCGGAGGTTTTCTTTTTTTTTTTTTTTTTTTAACCCCTCCTCTTCTCAGCCAGGCTCAGCCACTTGCAAGGAGAATCTGACGGCTTCAAGACGAGCGAATTTCTCAGACTTTTTTCTGCTTTTGGTCTCTCGTGCAACTAAATCTTCATCGCTTCACTCCTTACAAGCAGAAACAACATGGGGAGGTCTCCTCATTCCTGTAGTCAGACTGTTATATCCCCGTTATACACCTGTTTCTCATGAATTTACACTCAGCGGTGCGGAGGATACTCCTGTTTACAGCTTCCATTCCTTTTCCTCTGCCTGGAAATATTTCTTTTCTTCTTTTTTTCTCCTCTTTCACAACCCAGTCATACATTCAGGAAATTAGTTTTAGATGAAAACACACTTGTTGTCTCCAAATCTATGCATTCTTTATATATGGATTTTGTTGTATTTCCGTTTATTTGTTCCAGTTTTACAGCAAAGGATGGGAATAAATAACTGCAACTCTCACTTAATGTGTCAGTGTGTTTGTGTGTGATCAAGTGCTGTTTTAATGGTGTCTGTAGATGCTGGATGGATGGGGTTGGCAACTTACGAAAGGAAAATATTTAAAACTGAGTGTAGCATGTGTTGTTGATGAAGTTTTCTGTTTCCTCCCCGGCTCGCCTCTCTCCCCCTCTCTCAGCTGAACGCTTATCTGACACTATCTAAATTGGCCTAATTAGGCAAGCTGGGATTAGATAATAGCATATTTGTTGTTTCAAAATAGGAATAATCTATGTTTTCATTGTCATCTGGAGCCATTTGCTGACAAGCCGTAAATGAAAATCTTCACATTACCCAGCTGCTCTGAAACGGAGTCAAATTACCCAGAATTCAATTATGTGTCAGCCATCGAAGTTCTGAAAGGGGCTGATGAAATCATTATCGCTCGCGGTCCAAGTTCGTCTGCGTCAATTAACCGCGCCGTTATTCCTGCGGCGGCGCGCGCACGAATCAGAGGCGCGGAGTCGCGGACGCCGACACAGGTACGTCAGCTGTCCCTTTAAATTACAGCTCCTTCAGTCCTATAATTAGAGTGTAATTGGGGTCTAAAAAGAGGCAGACCGACCACTTTTTTTTCCCCTCTCATTCTTTCAAGTGGTAATGGATTATTAATCTCAGGATCTGGACAAATCCAACAGTCCCGGCTCAATTCGATATATTTCTGTTTCATAGGGTTATGATTCCATGATTTGAATTAATTCAAACGAGATCTTTTAAGTTGTTCTCGATCTGGGATTCATGTGTCGGAAAAAAAAAAACAAAAAAACTGTTTAGCAAATATGATATCATGTCTAATATTTCTCTTGTTCTGCTTCTCCTGCGACAGCCTGAATAATTATGGCTAATCTAATGAAACATAAAGGGGAAAATCACTCTTTGGTTCAACACTTCACTCTGCACATGCTGCATGTGATACGCATGCATCCCTATTTGCAGCCTATTTGTCGTTTGCCATACTCGTCGCCATTCTTGATTAAAAACTGAGTCCGCTGATTTTACTGGATGCAATTTTCTGCAAGTGAAAAGCAACACACATGTGAGAGTGGCGCACTGATCCCAGGACGAGCGGCGAGCCTCTCGAGTTCTCCAAATTGCGACGTGTCAATCATCTCGGGTTTCAGACGCTTCACACACCTGCCTCGCCTGTTATCACACCACTGGGTAGCGCCGATCCAGTGGTGTGGTCGCAGTCGAATCGGCTGCTTCACATGTGGAAGCCTGCTGTCACACGTGTGTGTGTGTGGTTTTTTTTAGAAAGAGAAGTGCAATGTAAAGATTCAGAAAGCTGTCTGAAGATTTTTCATTCAAAAAGGCAGCAAAAGCAGTCCTTAAATCAGTCAATTTCACTGTCACTTTTTTGACTGAAAAATATCCACTGAATAAAATGTAAAATGCACAAATGTTCAGCACAAATACACACATACATCCTAATTCACAAAGCGGGGTGTTCATTTTTGTTATTGTTAAAACTGCATTACTACCGACGGCTGAACATCTGCACCTATTTGTCTCACCGCACATCATAAGTACACTTTTATTTTCTTAACTTCTTATTATCACATTTTTGGATGATGCAGTCCTCAAAATTAAAATTCATTATCAAAATTCATTTTCTTTTGCTGTCATATTGGGCTGCTTGCCTGCAAAACTGCCCTGTTAACTTTGTCACAAAGCTTGATATTGATTTCCATCACAGTGTTTTCAATATGCAGTTCAATTGTCTTGAAATGTTTTTTTTTTTTTTTTTACCTAAAATAACTAGCTAGTCCCACTTGTTTCCAATACAGTTCCTTTTGTTTCAGGAAGTAGAACTGTGTCGAAAGGAGGCAGAATAAAGGGCATTTTACATTGGGGACAAAAATCACCAGGGCTTAATTTATTTTCACAGATGGGTAAGTGGAGAGGAAACGCGGGGCGAGTGATGTGGTTGGGCACAGCGGGACGTGGCCTCATCCTCATACCAAAAAAAAAAAAAAAAAAAAAAAAAAATTGACTCAGCCTGAATTTTGATGGCACAAAGTGAAATGATGAAATTCACCAAACTCAGATCTGGAAGGATGGACTCTAGCTGCTCTCCTCCTCCCGCTCTTCCTCCTAACAAATCCAAACTGATGTTTTACTGGTTCCCAGCTCCTCTGCACTCTGCACCGACTGTCCCTGAACCCACAACTGGCTGCACTGTTTGCTAGTAGGCAAATTTTTAACAGTTTGCAACAAATTTTGGACAATATGGCACATGTGGTTTTGTGTTGCTTTTCTGCTGAAGCTCCACAGTCGTTGCTGTGCTTACGTCGTGTCCTAACTTATCCCCTCGCAGGGGGCGCGGCAAAGACAGCAGATTAAGGCAGCGCAGAACTGCGTGCAGTTTTCATCCCTGGTCTAAGGCCAGGTGCACACCATATGATATCACAGCTAATTTGGGCATCCCAGACGGTCCCAGACAAATTGTCAAGATCGGAGTAAAAGCGGCACATGTTTGCTCACAGCGTGAGAAGGTCAGCGCGTCACGTCCAGATCTCCCGATGCAGTCACATTGGCTAACCAGATCACAGCATATGTCATCGCCATGTTTACTGCAAGGCAGACAGACAGGCAGACCAAAACTGTCTCAGTCATTCTGATCGACTGAATCATGGAGATGCCCCAAAGTCGTCATCTGATGACTTTGGGGCCACTTGGTGCGTAGCTGTTGTCTTCATTGGTCGTTAATGTGGAAACATGTAGACACTAATGACACATCTGGCTTCCCGTCTTGCCGGGTCTTGTCCCGTGAGGCCAGATGCTGACTCATCCTGAAATGTGCTCGCTGTTTTGTGAAATATCCTGCAACATGTAATGTGTTTCTGGCCTAAAAAGTCCTTCAAGCTGATCAGTGGTAACAAGAAAATCACACTTTGTCCAGGACAATTCTGGAAACAAGTTGATTAGATTTGGAAACAAGTGGGATTGTCTCATCCCACTGGCACTTCTGATCTTATTTTAAGAAAAAAAAAAGATTTAACACGGAATATGAGACTGAATGACTCGTTAAGATGGAGATTTTTTTTTTTTACAGGGTGAACTTGCCCCGTGGAATAACGAAACTAGCACCCTAAGCATGTTGGCAAATGTTTTGCCATGCAGGACCTCATCAGTCGGTACGTTGATATTCCCGGCCAGCGCTCTTGCATGCCAACTCCGCTCTCAAATGATCAGCTAAATTGCCGCGGCGCAGCAGGTTAAAATGTGTTTTGGGGTTTTTCTGTGATGTGGTGGGAGGGAAGACAACCTGGAACAACTTGACCGAGTCGACTTTAAACCCACGCCACGAGGTCAACAAGTAGAGCAGCCTTCAGGCCAAGGACTGGCCGATTTTATTACCGCATGAGAGAGGAAGAGGAGGAGGAGACAGAGGAGGAGGAGAAGGAGACGATGAGGTGAGGCTGAGAGGAGGAGAGGTGAAACAAGGTGAGCCGAGATGACAAAAAATGACAGAGACAGACAGAGGCAGAGACGGAAAAAGATGACAAGCGAAAGAGGGGAAAGAAAAAAGACATCTAAACCACTCCAGCCAGTCTTATCAAAGCAAAAATAGAATCAAAACAGTGAAATTAACTGATAAATAAATTAGGATTGTAGTCGGAAATGTGCATTTGATGTAATGTGGTAGACAAATAAAGATTTAATGGCCTCCAGGTGGCGCGAAAACAGACTTCCATTGATAACAAAGATAAAGCCGTGAACTTGATGGAAAGATAAAGAAACAGAAATAAAGGATCACCTCCTGGGTCAAAAAGACTGCGCTCCAATTAAGTGCTATCTGGAAGGTGATGTAGTGGAAAGGAGGTCAAAGCAGAGGGGAAGAGGGAGTCGGGGGCGGAAGAGGAGGAGGAGGAGGAGGGGAGGAAGGAAGAAAGCCAAGAGGAGGAGAAGTGAGAACAAGAAACTATTTGTTTCTGTCATTTCCAAGCAAGGTCAACCAGATAGGGAAGGTGTTTCACGAATTCAGCGCGGCCCCTCCTTTCTCCACCTCCTCACTGTTTCTCTTCTACTACCACTAGTAATAATACTACTTCTTCATCCTCTCATCCTCCTCCTCTTTGAAATAAACTGAGCCGGACATTGAGATCACGTTAGGCGTCCTTGCAGGGCCAAGGATAAACTGTCTCCGCGGTGCATCTCGGAGGCTAATTTGTATTCACTCGTCTCTTAGACTTCAACGGCAGGACCTGGCTCGCGCCTTCTCGCCCCTTTAATGTAAAAAAAATGAGAATCTCTCACTTAGTTTCTGACACCGGGAGGGAAAAAAAACATCTTTGCAAGAACCAGGGGTGCCCAAACCTACATGGTCAGACCAATACTGAGCTTTTGTTGAGAATCAGACAGCGGGAAGCCAGAGTGGTTCACCTCTGATCTCAGTTTGTCAGCTTGTTTTTGTTATTGCTATTATTTTAACTTCAGATGTCTCACCAGAGAAATCATAGCAGGATGGTGTTGGATTTTAAGACCGACAGTGAAATCCGCCTCACCTGTCTTAAGAACTCATAAATCTGGCTTTCAGAGGAGGGTTTGCGTCCCATGATGATCAGAAAACTTTTCCATTCAGGAATGAAGGTACCTTTTTTTTTTTTTTTTTTTTTTTTTTTTTTGGAGTGAACATATAACACAACGATGGTGCAAAGAAGACCGGCTGGAAATTCCCCACTTAAAGAACAGCTATATTATATTTTTGTCATTGTCGAATGCATGTCATGCATTTGCTTTCTTTCTTTCTCTTTCCTTCCTCCCAAGGTCACTACTAATTGACTGTCTAATGTTTACGGTTAATCTACCTTAGTACACTTAGTTGTAAAAGACAAAACCGTGTATTCAATGTGTTTTGCTATTGTCTTTGTCTGTTTTGATTTATGAGAAAATTCAAAATAAAATATTAAAAAAAAAAAAAAGAAAAAACTTTTCCATTCTGGCAACAATAACAATCTGGTGGAAAAAAATAATAATCACTTTTGGATTTTTTGGGGAAGCAGAAAAATGTTGACGTTTAAAGAAACTGAACGTCGTCACTGTGCTCATTTCAACAAGGACAAATACCAAAAGTTTAGTGTTTGCTTTCACTGTCAGTCAGCAGTCATGAGTCTGAGTGAAGCTGCAGTCAGGAGGACTATCTCAGGGCGCACGCCGCCGTCTATCTAAGCCCCACCAGCTCGTTCCTGTCGTCAGCCAATCACAAACTGACACGCGTGCCTTTAGCCGATCACTCGTCAAACTCGTGTTGTCTCTCTCCGCTGTCATTTAGCTGTCACCTCATCACCTCTCCTCCTCCTCTTCCTCCATCACCACCTCGTCTCCAATCAAATCCTCCGATCAGAAGTTCCCTCTCTTGACATCCCAAAGACTATTTCCCCCGTTCTCAATTTAAAATGTGATCTACTTTCTCATTCGCATTCATTCCTGTAATAGGCCACTCGTGACTGAAACACTGATTAAAACCTTACCATAAAAACAACAAACGACAAGGTCCTCAATCAGGCAAACAGGAATCGGGTGCTGGATTTTCAATGGAAAATACAGTACAGGCCAAAAGTTTGGACACACCTTCTCATTCAATGCATTTTCTTTATTTTCATGACTATTTACATTGTAGATTCTAACTGAAGGAATCAAAACTATGAATGAACACATGTGGAGTTATGTACTTAACAAAAAAAAAGGTGAAATAACTGAAAACATGTTTTATATTCTAGTTTCTTCAAAATAGCCACCCTTTACTCTGATTACTGCTTTGCACACTCTTGGCATTCTGTCGATGAGCTTCAAGAGGTAGTCACCTGAAATGGTTTTCACTTCACAGGTGTGCCTTATCAGGGTTAATTAGTGGAATTTCTTGCTTTATCAATGGGGTTGGGACCATCAGTTGTGTTGTGCAGAAGTCAGGTTACTACACAGCCGGCAGCCCTATTGGACAACTGTTAAAATTCATATTATGGCAAGGACCAATCAGCTAACTAAAGAAAAACGAGTGGCCATCATTACTTTAAGAAATGAAGGTCAGTCAGTCCGGAAAATTGCAAAAACTTTAAATGTGTCCCCAAGTGGAGTCGCAAAAACCATCAAGCGCTACAACGAAACTGGCACACATGAGGACCGACCCAGGAAAGGAAGATCAAGAGTCACCTCTGCTTCTGAGGACAAGTTCATCCGAGTCACCAGCCTCAGAAATCGCAAGCTAACAGCAGCTCAGATCAGAGACCAGATAAATGCCACACAGAGTTCTAGCAGCAGACCCATCTCTAGAACAACTGTTAAGAGGAGACTGCGCCAATCAGGCCTTCATGGTCAAATAGCTGCTAGGAAACCACTGCTAAGGAGAGGCAACAAGCAGAAGAGATTTGTTTGGGCCAAGAAACACAAGGAATGGACATTAGACCAGCAGAAATCTGTGCTTTGGTCTGATGAGTCCAAATTTGAGATCTTTGGTTCCAACCGCCGTGTCTTTGTGAGACGCAGAAAAGGTGAACGGATGGATTCCACATGCCTGGTTCCCACTGTGAAGCATGGAGGAGGAGGTGTGATGGTGTGGGGGTGTTTTGCTGGTGACACTGTTGGGGATTTATTCAAAATTGAAGGCACACTGAACCAGCATGGTTACCACAGCATCCTGCAGCGACATGCCATCCCATCCGGTTTGCGTTTAGTTGGACGATCATTTATTTTTCAACAGGACAATGACCCCAAACACACCTCCAGGCTGTGTAAGGGCTATTTGACCAAGAAGGAGAGTGATGGAGTGCTGCGGCAGATGACCTGGCCTCCACAGTCACCGGACCTGAACCCAATCGAGATGGTTTGGGGTAAGCTGGACCGCAGAGTGAAGGCAAAGGGGCCAACAAGTGCTAAACACCTCTGGGAACTCCTTCAAGACTGTTGGAAAACCATTTCAGGTGACTACCTCTTGAAGCTCATCGAGAGAATGCCAAGAGTGTGCAAAGCAGTAATCAGAGCAAAGGGTGGCTATTTTGAAGAAACTAGAATATAAAACATGTTTTCAGTTATTTCACCTTTTTTTGTTAAGTACATAACTCCACATGTGTTCATTCATAGTTTTGATTCCTTCAGTTAGAATCTACAATGTAAATAGTCATGAAAATAAAGAAAACGCATTGAATGAGAAGGTGTGTCCAAACTTTTGGCCTGTACTGTATATTTTTAAGCCGTTAAGTTATTTTCTGCCAATTCTGTGCGCTGTGGTGTCACTTGAGGTGCAATTGGAGAAACCTGAATTCTGAAATGATGCTCAAATCTGTGAAAAAATAAAGTTGCAATTTCAAACTGGGTGACTCGTTGAATGCAGCACAGAAAACAGATCCAGAAACGTCTATGTTTGTCAAACCCGAACTCAGTTTCTCGTCGTGATGTTGTGTGCAACTTCCTCATGCAACTTCAGCTTCAAACTCTCCAATGCACTAATCTGCTTTTCATTTATTTAGTTATTCATGTCAGTTGTTTCACTAGAATTGAATAGTGACAACGTTTCTGTGTAAGTCTGCATCATTCAAACTGTAATTTATGATTTTTTTTGTCATCCTGTTAAGTAATATGAAAGGCTTTAATGGCGAGGAGACGTTTTACAGGTTATGGTTGGTGCTAATGCACGAGAGCTAATCGGATGAGAG
Source organism: Myripristis murdjan (assembly GCF_902150065.1). Classification (NCBI taxonomy): domain Eukaryota; kingdom Metazoa; phylum Chordata; class Actinopteri; order Holocentriformes; family Holocentridae; genus Myripristis; species Myripristis murdjan. Next base: position 30,715,378 of record NC_043983.1, on the reverse strand, counting down.
GGGTTTCCTCGCTCGCCCTCCATCTCTGTGCGGCACGACGTCTCTCTCCCTCCCAGTCCATTTCCCTCCTCTCCCCCCTCCCTCTCCCTCCTCTCCCCCCGCTCCTCTTCTTCGCCGACATAATTGTGGCAGACAGGCGGGAATACAGCGTCTGTCTGGGCGAAGGCAGAGCACTTGTATCATTTACAGGTTGTTTCCCCACCCATAATGCACTGTGATCTGTTTAGGCCTCCACATAATGCAGGAGAGACAGCGCATTATACGCAGCGCTTTACCGACATGCCTCAAAAAAAAAAAAAAAAAAAAAACACACTTTGAAAGCACTTGGAAACACTTCAGTGTAAAAGTCACGGCGCGTGAAAGAGAAAGAAAGAGGAAAGAAAGTGTGAAACAAATCAAGAAGGAGTTGACACCTGAGGGTGGGGGTTTATATTTAGATAAAAATGTGTGAATACATGCGCGTGCGAGCCTGAAGTGATCATTGTTACAGTCTCTTGCACTGGCTGCAATCGACCCGGCTGATTAATCACTCAACCGATTAATGGATTTCGACAGAGCCGATGACTTCTGCTTTATTATTCTCCTTTATGAAACATCTAACAACAACGAGGGAGGAAAAAATAACTCAAATCAGCCACAAAGCTCACCAGATCCCACACCCACCCACATGCACACATGGACACAAAACACACACACACACACACACACACTAGTAACAGTAACAGAAGTGAATATACTAATATCTGCAAAGCCGGCAGCCCACACAAGTACAGCTGACATTTAAGTACAGTCAGAAACTTCTCTGCTGTTGCACACGGTGCATTCTGCAGCCTCCAGACACCGAGAGGCACCTTTTCTTAGAGAGAAGTGCGTGTAATACCCAGAGATCATCGCTTTTGGCGTCACCACAGGTTCTGCAAGAGCCTTAACCTCTCACCATGTTGCTGCAAGTCAAGCAAACGAGGGATAGAGAGAGAGAGAGAAAGAGAGAGAAAGAGAGAGAGAGAGAGAGACTGCAGGAAACAGTCATGTGATGTGTCTTCTCACCTCAAAGATCTGACACTCAATAATCATTTTACGCCTCAGGGCTGAGGATTATACGCAGAGTGTGCTAAGTTTGTGTTGGCAAGTGTGTCGTGTGTGAGTGTGTACGTTTCACTGTGCATGTGTACGTGGACGGGGTGTATTTGCACAGTGCGCGGCGCGTTTGTGTACTTGCACACACACACACACACTCCAGCGGTTTGCGATGTCGCATCTGCGTCAGAGGCTCCGCCGGCTCCTTTCACACCAGTTTATCGCGCACGAGCAAAAAATATCCTGATGCGATTTGGAAAGTCAGCAAAACGGGAATCCAATCAGCTTCCATTGTGGGAATTAACTTTGTTCGTCACTCCAGCTTGTTTCATGAAAATGTGCATCTTAATCATAAAAAATATATGGGAAAAAAAATGTATGGTTCGTAAAACTTTATTTTTTAACATAATACTCCTCTAAAAGTTAATGTTCAATCAGCTCTGATAACTGTGTCAGGTCACAGGGCGTTAATTTAAACAATTTGGAGGTAAATGATCCCACAAGCCACTTGAGCAAACAGCAGGCGACCTATATAGATATTTATTAATTGTGCATTGTTGACGTGACGTAGCCGGTGTATCCGGTTGGGTAAAGCCGCACTAACGAGAGCTGCATTACCATGTAAATGTGCTGCTGTTGCACTCGTCAATTAAACATCGCCTGCTTCTAAAATTAACACCCACAGCTTCACTTTTGTGACTCCTTGTCAAGACCCGTTTCAGTCACTTAATTGTGAAATCTTGCCTTTAAAAAGGGGAGCGAGTGGGCGTTGTGCGCATAAAACCTGCAGTGGTGTGTGCGCATCAGAGTTTGATTCACTCGCCGCACCATCCAGCACCACTGAGACACACGCCGTAATGCAACAAACACACACACACACACACACACACACACACAATGCACAGCTGCATGTCTAGAATGGTTAGTTTGATGTACACATTAAAATACATAGTAAGTATCTCCTACATCGTACACACACACACACACACACACACACACACATCTCTCCTTGTTTGAGATAGCACCTCTTAGAGAGGAAACTCAGCTATAATTCACACCCTGTCGTTTCTGAACAGTCACACTCAACCGCTTGTGCAACTTTGGCCTGTGCACACTAACTAATTTAACGATGCGGCGACGTGTACCATTTAAACATCAATAAATTATTACCATATTCATTAGATTCGATTGGGCTGTAATGCCTTTATTATCCACAAGTGGGATTTCATTTTGTTCAGGTCACACGCCGAGTCATCCAGCGGCACAACAGCAAGGCAAAACAGGACAACCTCGATAAATTCAGACGAAAGAGGAATAAGGGATGGTATAGCAAATGAAAAGTTCAGGATTATATGTGCACATGTATGGGGACAGATTATGACAGATTATACCACTTTCCTCAAACTTCTTGTTAGACTGCAGCACAGTCACTTATTTTCAGTGTCAAGGTAATCAAGTCTGCGTGTTGCTGTAGATGCTAAAACTTCTTGGAAAGCACGCCTTTCAACCATTTTTTGAGGGTTGGACAATTTCAAGATGCATTTAAAGGAATACTCCCACATTTTAGGCAAAATATCCCAGACTGAGACAAGATGTTTGATGCCATTTTCACCTCAGCACGTCCAGTGGTTCGGTTCCTATTGGTGGCATGTCGTGTTAGCTTAGCATAAAGACTTGAAGTCTATGGGAGTCGTTAGCCTGGATTGGTCAAAGTGAAAAAATAAACCTCACAGCAACTCCAAAACTGTCTTGTTTACACAGTGCGTCGTGCGTATTTGAAATGAAGTAACTAGAACGAGTGATGAAGCTGTGCTATGAATGATTTATTGGTACAATTTTAATAAAACCTGAGTTGAAAAATACCAAACTTCACCTTTAATAAAGTGGATTTTCAGCCTCCACCTGCCTCTAGACCAGGGTTCAACTGGTCAGGGTTTTTTTTAAAGACCTGATATTGATTCTGATATGTAATATTTATATGTGTAGAGACATGCCTATATCTATACTTATGCATTTTTTATATATATATAGGTACGTCTTTTTTTTTTTTTTTTTATTTCCTATACATCATGCTCACATCACTTTTGACTGATATTATCAGAAAGGAAAACACACAAAAATATAGCTTACAGAAATGAGTGCTGCTTTAGTTATCTGTTTTTGCAAATGAACTCTCCAAACAGTGAAGCATCACCCTCTTTCTCCCTAATCGTGCATACAAGTGCACTGAAAGCTCATATAACTCTTTGGTGACTTTAAATAAATCCTTTTTTTCCACTCACAAATATTTGATGGGTTTCAGGACAAATAAGTGCATCCACATGCTTAATATATTTCAATAAAACCCATAGAATTAGAGTTCAAGACTTCAAGACTTCAAGAACTTTATTTGCCCTCTGTGCATACACACATAGGAACTCTTGTGCGGTCATTCAGAGAGTCAAATCAGAAAAGAAAAACACAAAAAGGCATATAAATCTGTAAGACACATACTTCTATAGAAAAATACAGTACATAAAACCCAATATAAAAAGGGTAAACAATTGCACAGGCACAGAAGACAATATAATAGATACCCTAAATGAATAGATAGCTACATGAGACAATATACTATGATGGCTTATGTTGCAGTATACCCGTTACTTTGTTTTGGCTGAGAGTCTCACTGCGGCAGGGAAGAAGCTGTTGAAAAAGCGTGTTTATTGTTACGTAATTTAAGTAAATTACCTTATGGTGTTAAATTTTATTGTAGATGATGATTTGCTCTGTATTTTACTGTATTTTAATCTGTGCACTTTAGTTTTTGTGCCATACAAATAAAGCTGACTTGACTTGACTTGACATGTGGGTCCAAGCGTGCACAAGTTGGCGAACCTCTGTAATTTACATCGCGTGACACCAAGTCGGATTTGGCAGGAAATCTGTTGGATTGCTTTAGGGCACAAAAGAAGAAGAGGGTGCTGTTCTTTCCAGAGCAAAGAAATCAAAAACGTAAATAAAGTTTGTGGTGTATGTACACGGTGGAAACACTGAAAGGCCGATGGAAAAGATCATCTCCAGCATGATTATCCTCGTCGGGGCGGGGGAGGACGGGAGGTGACGGGGTCGTTCACTGTCAGTCGGCTCAGTTTGCTCTTCTGTAAATCCATACGTGTAATTTCATGACCTGAGGACACGGCAGAGCGACTCGCTTCCAGGGGCCGTATCATAACACTGCCATGAGAGCGGTGCTCGACCGTGTCAAGAGGAATTCAGATAGCGTTTGTCGGCGTACGAGAGGATAAACACAGAAAAGAGACAACAGACAGAAACACATGGAAAGAGATGAGGAGCGGATAACAGGGCGATGTCAAAAGACTGAGAGCGGAGGAGGAGGAAATGATGAAATGAATGCGGAAAGCAGAGGGCACGGGAGGAACATAAGATTTTGAGGCCAAAATGAACAGGGTGCAGACAGAGGAAAACACGGAGAGAGATCAGAGTTTTAAAAAGCATCTCTTGCGCAAAGCGACGAGAGAAGTGGTTGTCTTACACGGGGAAGGACGGAAAGGAGGCGAGAGAGACGCGAGCGACGCTTCCATCCACCTGTCAAAGTGAATTTTCTTAAAATTTTTGAAAAACTGCCAAATAAATAAATAAATAAGCAAATAAAGTGCGTGAGTTTCCATCCGCTGAGACGAAGGGAATGAATTCGTTTCCAGAATGTCAGAAATAATACTTCCACCCGTAAATGGACTGTTTCAAGTTTTTATTCTCTCCCCTCGTCTTCTTTACCCTTGGACATATTTCATGCTTTCCACATCCTGTTTTTTTTATTGACCACATCCCTTTTTATTGATGGTGTTTTAAATCATAGAAAATGGTTAACACTGGGTGAGGACTTTGACTCGGTAGAAAACAGTGGGTATTTAATGGCAGAATGAGCTGGATTTTCCTAAAAAAAAAAAAAAAAAAAAAAAAAAAGCAATACACAGATTCATACAAAAATAATCCCTCTCAAGTCATCACTTGTGAGCCACTAGCAGTGTGTGTTGGTGTGTGTGTGTGTCTGCAGAGTCCCTGCCCGCTGCCTGGATTTTCTGGGTGTCGGCCTTTAGGCAGCGAGTGTGCAGGTCTCAGCCAATCAGAGCGCAGAGGTGCCACATCAATAGCATGAAATCCAATAGGAAGCTGTGAAAATTGTGGATGTGAGGCGAAACCCCAAGCGGACGAAGCTCGTTCCACAAGCGGAGTGAAGCTGGGGTTCGTCTGCTCATCCGCTGGCGTGCGCTCGGCGACCCCGCTCTGTAACTTTACGTGGTGCTGCCCCCTGGTGGCTGAGCTGCTGTGGTTCCTAAACGCTTCCACTTTGCAATAATCCCACTTCCAGCTGATGGTGGAATATCTAGGAGGGAAGACGCTTCAGCAGCTGACTTGTTGCAGCGGTGGCTTCCTGTTCCATCACTATTACAGCAGCACGCTGGAACTCAGTGAGCTCTTTAGAACCAGACTCTCTTTCACTGATGTTGGTAAAGACAGACTGCATGGCTAGCGGCTGGGCTTTACACACCTGTGGGAACGGGACTGAATGAAACACCTGAATTCACTGATTAAGAGGTGTGGCCAAATACATTTGTCCATTCAGGCTCTGTCCCAATTCAAAGGCTGTACGCTACCTAGGTCGTATTTGTAGGCTGCTTCCATCACATCGGCGCGACAAGTGCTGTCCCAATTCAGTTTTACCACGCGGGGTCCTGCAAATGCAGCCGACAGATCCAGCCTATTTTTGACTAATTTGCAGGACACATGATGCTTCGCGGCCGACATCACAGCCTACTTCCCAGGGTACCTTTTGGTCCAGTTGAATTTCTGGACCAGCCACCGTTGCTGGGTTTTAGACCGTCTTAATGTTTATATCGTGACGTTTTCATAAGTTTTCATGCCTATAATTACCAGCATAGATTTGGTTTAGCTGTTAACTGTATCTGAACAACGCCTGTAAATGCAAGTTTAGTTAGATGAGTTAGATAGGCATTTTGCATGATGTTTCCATAGCAACCATCAGCGCATCAGGTACGTTACAATGTAGCCATGTGTACAGTTACTTTAATTGGGATTGTCTGTTGCAATTTGTGAGGTGTAACAATTATCTTAATTTCCTGCATCTTCACGAAGACGAAATACATAAAACTACAGAATCCATGTTGTCCATCTTGAGAGCACTGAAGCTGCTTATCGTTTTGTTTCATGCACAGGTGTTCACCGACACACCTCCCAAACCTACTTCGGCATTTTACGCTGCATCACTCGAATGCGCTTCGGGAAGCCTCAGTAATAATGACGTAGGAATCCTCCGCAGGCTACACCGTCCCAATTCAACAAACTTTTAGTTCCGGTAAACCTGATATTGGCACCTACGTCGGACGCCTCCTACATCGGCACTGTAGGCTGCGACCCAGTAGTCATCTAGCCCTTTGATTGAGACAGACCCAGAGTGTATACACACTCACACAAATGATGAAGTACCTTAAACACAGAGAAACACAAAGAGAACTTTATTCATCTTATTCTGCCATTTTCCAGGCTGTTGTTGAGTCTCCTATCTTTCTCTCAATATACACACGATAATAACAAAATAATGGCAAGACAGGGCTGGGAGGGCTGGAGCATCGCTATCACATGCCACCTCTTTTAATTATCAGCTCCGTAGCAAACGCTGTAACATCTGATCACCGGTGATAAAGCACAAAGTGAACAGGAAGTGGAAGCCGAGCGCGCCCTAAAAGGTGGTGGAGTTGTTCCGCCCTCGGCTCTGACCCTTTTCCATCTAGTGTCCCTCACGCTGCCGTTTCGCTTGCACTCGAAAAGGAGTGACACTCCAAATAAAAACAAGGTTTAGGGCAAAGGGGGGCGGTTTGGGGCACAGCGCACCTGATCTTTGCTCGCATTTTTGAAGGATGCCTGCCCCGGTGTCCAGCTTCAACAGGAAATTAACTCAGGCAGCAAGAGGCTCTCCAAAATCTAAAAACACACCAACACCAACTCCAGCTAAGAGTTATAAATCCACAATAGAGAAGAAACAGATCCCGTCGTCAGCCTCATGCATCCATTATTTACTCAACAAATCTGTTTCCATAATTTCTACAGAGGCGCAAAAAAAAAAAAAAAAAAAAAAAAAAAAAAAGGCTTGCTGCTTCAAGTGAGTGGAAAAACTTCTGCCATACTGAAGAAATAGCGTTGAATTTTGCCATTTCGACACAGCTTTTTTTAATTTGACACATCGTAATTTGCAAAGAGACATGCTTGGGTGGAAATCCGGTTGCAGCGGGGGTAAAATGAGAATGAAATGAGGGAAGGAGCAGAAAAGAGGTGGTGGGGGGGTGGGGGGTGGAGGGAGTCAGGGGTGAAGAAGGGGATATGAATTGTCACACCTTTATATGAGCAGCCGTCTGCTGGCTCTCGGTAGCCATGGATACCACATGGCCTTTACGCATGGAAATGCCCCGCAAGAGCTCTCTTTCACACACACACATACACACACACGGAAACTTACGCCTACAAAAACAGGCAAACACAGACAGATATGCCTGTGCACCTGTACACACACACACACACACACACACACACACAAATCACGGGTATGTTCACACTTCATCACCGTTGCTCCCTGATTCAGAGACAAAAACTACACATCATGAATTCCACTCGCCTTGTTTCTGCTCCTCTGTGTTATCCTCCTTTATTTTTTCTCTTTGCTCATTTAAAAAAAAAAAATCTTTTCTAGAAGATCAGAAAGTGAAGGACAAGATACATATTTATGTTAATTTCTCCCTCTGTCTGCAGCCTCTTAAAGGGATACTTCACCCACAATGCATAATTTTTCTATCAGTGAAAAAAAAAAATGGGGCCATCTTTTTACCATTTTTTTAAATAGCAAAATGCGACCAAAAGTTCAGTTTAAAAAGCTCATGAACATGAACATGCTTTTATAATTTTCAAAGTACTTCAGTCATCTTATTCTGTCATTCGTCAGGGCTCTTAATGCCGCTTTCCTCTCATCGCTCTCGAAATCTTGTATCCAGAACCAGTTTTTTTTTTGTTTATTCATTGATTCATTTGAGGCTGCGCTCCAGCAAAAAATGACCTCACACAGCATTTGTACAGCAGCTTATTGTATTGTATAGTTATGTTTTGAATTATAACATTTTGAATAGAGTTTCTTCAAAAAGCCACCTAGTTTATGAATGGCTTCTCTGATTGTAATAAAATTAATTTAAATATCGATGTGAGGTGTAAGTAATGCGTTGGCAGATACCTTTGTTGCACATAAGGAGTGTGTATTTAATGGTGAGAATGTAGGTGGTTATGCTTACATTCTTACATTCTAACAAAAATATGAGACTCGTAACCCAAATGATGATTATCTTTACAAAAGCTGCAGATCCTCTGGTTTCTATCTAGTCCTTTGCATCTTCCAGTGACCTTGGGATTTCTGGTATTGTTCACTCTAAAAAGTTACAAATACCCTGTCTGTACTTTTGGTGTGTATGTTGTCATCCCTGCTAAAACCGAACAAAAACACAATTAAGAGCTAGAGAGCCCTCAGTAGAGCGCACACCTCCCCCAGCGCCATGCAATTGCCAAGATATGCCACTTCCACATGTTGGATATCCATCAAAAGCATAAAATCACGGCCACAGCCACAGCCCCTTTCATCCAACCGGCGTGAAAAGCCAAACAGTTCCTCGTCACCCCGTGACCGAGCTTTCCACAAAGTTTCATGCAAATCCCATCCTAACTTTTAGACATATCCTGATAACAAACAAACAAACAAATGAACAGGCAAAACGCAACGGGGCAGAAACATAACCCCCATCCAACTCCGCTGGTGGAGGTAATGAACAGCATGTCACTCCCTCCTTCTTTCCGACCCATCCTGTCAACCTGTCAGAGCGCCTCGGAAAAGCAAACATGACATAAATGTAGTTATAAACAACATAATTAGACAACATGACTAATAGGCGACAAAATTAGGAAGAGTTAATTGGATTTGCAACCAGGGAGGCCAATTATTGTGGCAATCACCATAATGAAGCTTCTTCCACATTAACCAAGTGCATTGGTGCTTATTGGTGGGGGGTCGAGGTGGTGGGGGGTAGGAGTCGGGGGGTGGGGGGGTTGTCTGCATGAATCGAGCGAGTGAAACTACACAATGTTGACTTTATAAACTCTCCTTGTGAACATCAAAGTCACAAAAACACACGGAACAAAACGTTTGATCGGTACAGCCGGCAAATCAGCGAGCTCGTTACCGTACTGCCTGGAATACGAGCGCACGCCAGTTTTCCTTTATGCAAAGCTCTGAGCCTCATCAGTACCGTAATTTCACAAATTCGGTTGACACAATTTGGTCCTGGCTGTCCTATTTCCAAACTCTGAGAGTGACCATCAGGCGGCTATACTGAGAACTGCGTGGCATGGCGTGCCTCAAGAAGGGAGATTTTTGGTCCAGATGGCCTGACAAAGTCCACCATGTCAGAGTGTTGTCTTTTTTTTTTTTTTCTTTTTTTTTTTTTTTTTTAATTAATTCCCAAGGGCCAAGGCAGGCACAGTAGGAGGACAAACAAACAGGACAGATCAGACAATAGATGGCAGCAGCAGTGGCCATGTAACAGAGTCAATGTAAAAAAAAAAAAAAAAGAAAAAAAAAAAAAGAAAAGATAAATTAAAAAAAAAACAAACCAACAATTAAAACATACAAACATAATAATTAGAATTAGAATTATAGGGGGAAAAAATGTGGTTGCCACATGAGCAGCACCCGGTCTAAAGCAACGTGGTGATTTATGCCGTTACCTAAGATGTGCTGCTTCTGACTGCCAGACTGCTCATTTGGTGAGATGATTTTGGCACGGGACAAACAAACAAGTCAACAAACACACACACTACTAAAAAAAGAAGCACCTAAAATATGAATGTGAGGCTGCTTCCACAATACACACGCTACTTGAAACATAACTAACATAACATAACTAACCCTAACCCACAAAAATAATACATCTTTGTCTAATTGCCTCAACGGAACAACGGCCTCATCCTGTTTTGTGCTGTAAATTCATGACCCAAGTTTTGTTTAAATTGCTTCTGTGCTGCTATTTGTACCATGCAGTTAGATGCTAAACTACATTTTGTTGTACTCTGTGCAGTGACAAAGTTAAATCTAATCTAATCTGAATCCAGCATAAATTCTTGCATATGTGTATAAGATATATTTTTTGGCATCAGTCTGAAAGCATAACTGTTCTTTTCATTTGTTGTTCTTCTTCGAAAACTAATGTTTCCCTGTCAACCGCTCTCTGTTGCTCTTTCTATTGTTGTCTGTGTGTGTGTGTGTGTGTGTGTCTTTCACTTGGTTGCTTTCTCTCTTAATGTTTCTCGCCCCCTAACTTATATCCAAGCTTGTATTCATGTACATGATTGTACACAAATGAGAGTTACTATCTAAACCAATGCAACTGTGCATGTGTGTGTGTGTGTGTGTGTGAGTGTGTGTGTGTGTGTGTGTGTGTGTGTGTGTGTGTGATTGCTACAGCTGTTCTATCAGGGGACAGAACCTTACAAGATGGCTGGCTGTGATAGAGGAGTCGCTACAGCAAAAAAAAAAAAAAAAAAAAAAAAAAAAGCATATGCTGCTTTTTTAATCTGACACAAAAACACAACACAACACACACACACACACACACACACACACACACACACACACAAAACACCCATCAGACAGTACCACAACTGCGAACATACACAAACATGCACATACATAAAAGACAATGTAGACAGGGCTTACACACATGCACACACACATACACACACACACACATTCACATACATAAAAGTGAGCGTTCACAGGCTTATATGCATGCAGACACACACACACACACACACACACACACACACACACACCAAACCACACACACTGCTTCATTTATCCGTGGTGCATTATTTATCAGAGGCAGTGTCGCTGCTCCTCAAGGTATTTACAGCAGGGAATACATTAGCAGTGAAGAATGCAGGCTGGTAAAATGAATATTCCTCTGGATTAATACGCACATGACAAGTCCTGCCGGAATAATAAGCCGAGCCGCGCCGGTGCCGCCAACCATAACCGGGAGACGTTTGACCAAATCCAGTCATTTATCAGAAATCGCACAACAAAGTGTATAATCCCTTTTAATTCTGTTTGATCTCACCACAATAGTGTGAGAATATGAATAAGGTAAAATTATAACTTTGCTAACATCCAACTATATCACTCAGAGAAACACAATATAACGAAGGAGTAATACATACAAGGATGTATGCCATATTGGCACTGGTGTACTACAGTCATAGGTCGTACACACACACACACACACACACACGTACATGACCTCAAGTGCATTATTGTGATTATACCTCAGGCTCATTATTAAAATTACAATATGTAATAGTTTACTTGCTCAATTGCTCGGTCAGTTTGGAATAACATCATCATTAAGTGAACTAAACACATCCATGGATCTATCAACCGGCTTTTACATGTGTTGTTCAGGTGAGCCACATAAGGTGTGTGTACCTGCTCGTAGACAGTTCACCAAACACTGCGACTGCCTTTCAGCTCTCACTGTGCACACAAATGTCCATCAAGCCATGTTGGTGCACTTGAGGATGATTGGTAGAGCGAGTGGGATCGCCAAATAGCCAAAACTGTTATGCAGTCGTCCGAAACCTTTAACACCCCGTCACCTGCAGTCTGTAGCCAATCAGGGACGGTCTCTGAAACTTGAGCTTTGACCCAGGTGGCATCAATCGCCCTGTGTTTGGAGCATCTTGATTGCATTTTGACAGATTATTCATCAAATTTAGTCTCTCAAGATGCATAATCAGAACATACATGTTGTCACTGATGCTGATAAGCAAGTAAACATTCCCCTCTTTGGATCCAAAGCCCCAGTAAATACATCAAAAATATAAATATTACCCGCAAGGACATTTAACCCTCTGATGCATGACTTATGAACACCCGAGTCAAGATTTTTTCTTAGGTGTTTTTACTCTTCTTTAGGGCATAAACATTTTTCTGAGTCTCCATATTTCTTTGAGGATGCAGGACTGGTATTACCATGTCATTATACTTGTATTAATATGTTTTCAGCGACAAGAATTGATTGTCTCTGCGTAAACCTCAGTGGAGGGGAGCAGCAGAGAGCACTCTAACAGCTGATAGGCAATTCCACCATAAGAAACCATTGCATTTAGGAGAAAATGACTTTTAAACGGCTGTCCACTGTAGTGACCGCTATGCGCCAGAGGGTTAAAAAGGAAAAGGGCACCTGTCTGACTTAAAGGGAGGCCCTATAGAAAACCTGTGAAAGCAGAGAGACTAAAGTGAGCGTGCATTCCTCCAACATCACAAGTTCACAGCTTACATAAATGTTGAGCAGATGAGCGAGAGGAATGCGCGCCTTCTCCTCTCAGCATGCACACCAACGCCGACTCAAGGAAATTACATATTAGGAATGGAGAAAGAAGGCTCCATGATAAATATGCTCAGAATAACTTGGAATCGGAAATAGCAGAGCATCACAACTTGTTGAAGGGCGTTTCTAATCTAAAGTGTGTTTGCGCTGTTTCCTACGGCCGTGGCTTGACCTGATACTACTTTAAACATTTCAAACCTCATGCACAAACTTGTGTTGTGGCCTAAAAATGTTGCCTCCAGACATCGTGACATGAAATAGCCTGCAGTTTATCTTATAGCTCCCGTGCTTTTGAGTCTGTATGCCAGCTCTTGATGGTCCCACTACATGGTGCTTGACATAGTGTACATTTTCATTCAGGTATCTTTTGTTTATTTTTATGATTAGCTACTGTGGCAATCATTCCGCAAAGAAAAATAGTTCCATCAGTAATGTAGTGGCTGGCAAAGTATGTTTTTTCCAGACTCACTTGGTATAATTTATAATTCATTGCTGCTGCTGCTGGTTCTTGTTCAGACTGCCAGCTCAACTCTGTTTTTTGGCATATCCAGACTGATTTTAGAAAGCTTGGACAGCCAAAAAAAAAAAAAAACAAAAAAACAAAAAAACACTGAAATGCATTTTTTTGCAAATCGGATCCAAGCCACATTTGAGGAGTTTTCCACAGATGCATCTCAGTGCAGACGTCCTGGCCACTCAAATTGGATTTCCAGCTCTCTTTTGCATCACTCGCAAATTGACACACAATGACGACGTCAAATCCAGAGTGACGGAGGTGAACAAATGCTGAAATGAACTGTCTGCCGGCACTTTGTGGGGACGCTTCTCCTGACCAGCGTTCATAGTTACTAATGCTGATGCTGTTACCACAGCAACCCATGCAGAGAGGTTGGTGGACACGCAAATCAGATCATCATCATCAAATCATCGTTTGTTGAACTGTTTCTTTGTATCAGCTGCTGCTTTCTGACAGGTCACTTCGTTTCAGGTCAGATTATCAAAGGCGGAGTGATACACAGTGCCAGGGCCAGGAGCATCCTAGCATCCATCAGGATCCCTCTCAGCCAATAAAAATACAAGGCCGGAATTGATTGTGGTGTAACTGCGGTTGCTAAATACAATAATAATAATAATTTCTTACTTTTACTGTCACATCTATATCAGAATTGTCTAAACACTACATCTCACCCTCACTCTCTAAACTTTTTTCTCCCCTCCGAGGGAACTGTCATCCTCTCAATCACTTCGTTTCAACTTTATGAGGTGAAACCATGACGAAAGCTTCAGATGTCGATGTTTAGACGTCGTACTCCTGATTTGTGAAGGTAACACTGGACACAACTGCCAATTTTTAAAGGCACAACAGTTTTGAGTTGGATAAAAAAAAAAAAAAAAAATGTTCCAAGGCAATCTTATCTAATATAATATAATATGCAATCTTTTTGCCTTCGGAATGAGTAATGAATGCTGAGTATTCTTCTTGAAGTCTGTTTCTGCCTTTTTGTTTTTTTTTAAATGTTATGATTCATGAGCCGAGGCACTAGTTTTACATCAGCTTTTGTATTTGAGGAGTCTCTAAGGCCGCGTGTAACCTGTGTCAGGAGCTGAAAATTATTCAGCAAATGAGTGCAAAGACAGCGTCTTATTGGAACACATTCACAAAGGAAAAAAAAATAAATAAATAAGAGAAAATAGGTGTCAAGGGGTGGAAGAAAAAAACATAATGCGTAAGCATGAATGAATTACTTCTCCCAGGCAATAACAGGTAAAGTGTTATTAATAATACGTTTGACATGATGATGAATGTGCAGAGTGCTACATCTTGAGTAATGAGCCCAACAACGTCGCATAATAATAATAATGATTATGATGTAGACGTGGTCATTATAAGAGGATTCGTAAGAATGACAAGCCTGATAATAATTTTATTCTCCTCTCCTCATGATTACAACCGGTTTTGTAATTCTTCACCGAAAACAGAGCTATAAAACACAATTACTCCCAACACTGTTTTGGGAAAAATCTGATAAAACGGGACGCTGGGTCAATTGATATCTGTGTTTTGGTCTTTGATGTGAAAAAGTCCTGGAAACCCCTGAGCTAGTCTACAAATATGCATGGCCTGCTCTCCTCGAGGCATAACGGCATCATGTTTGATGGAGGTTCAAGGCAAACTCTCATATTCTGAAAATTAGTTTCAATTTTTTTTTCTTCACCGTACACCTGTGACATGTGCTGGAGGGTTTTTCTGCATCAACGCGCCAGATAACTAATAAATTAGTATCAGACTCCCTCACTCAAACTAGTGCGCACTGCCAGCCATAACCATGTTCATTACATCGCATTAGTTTCAATCTGAGACAATGCTCATCAAGCTGACTTTAGGGCAGAAGAAGTCGAAATAGAAAAACTTTTCTCCGTGATATGGCTAATAAGGAAAGCGAATGCATCAACGCAATCGCAAAAATTAGTGAATGGTTCAGGGGCTGTACTGGCCAGAGATAAAGGGATTTCAACAAGGTCACGGCAAGAAGGAAAATATCACTAAAGAAGTCTATGAAAAGTAAGTAATTACCAGGCCTATTGTCAAGACTGCGTTTAACTCTTCTCAGGATCTAAATCATATTCAAATGCTTGGATCAAAGACTTGTGCCCTCTTTTTCTTTATTAGATTAATTAGCTATCAAGGCATTGTTTCACTGCCTTTTCACTCTCTTTGTCCAAATCTGTGTAGTGCCTTGTGGCTTGGTGACGTAAATGGGAACACAAGGCAGATATTTAATAAAACGCATAATTACGTCACTTTGCGTGCTGTGCTTTAAAGTTCCTCTCTGCACTTTGTGTGAAAAAGAAGCTTCTTTTTTTTTCCTGTGGAAAAATGGGTGGGCTGGCTGAAAACAGCAGGAAGGGCTTCAGATAATGGAAGAAACAAATTCAAGAAGTGTAAGTGCCTTCGAGGCACAAAGGGGCTTACCAGAACGAGTGAGAGAGTTGGAACTGGAAAGTAAAGCACTTCAGGTAGAGTAAAGTATCAGGGATTATGTCTTTGATCAGTTCATCTGTCTGAGACATTTTGTGTGAGATCGAAATTACACTGACAAAACGCAGCTTGCATTTAAATCAGAGGTGGGGAAAAAAAAATAAGAATGCTAAAGCCGGCTGAATGTTGCTATGGTGTCAAACAAGTTCTGGGGGAGGAAAGAAAAAAAAAAACTGCTGCTGGTTTTCTGGAGAGTAAAATATGAGCAAGGAAGAATTTGATCAGGGCGTCAGCTTGAGGATTTTACACTTAGAGATGACTTTGAGATGCAAGATCTGCCTGAGTCCTCAACACAATGGAAACAGATCTATGAACATTTTGTAGATTTACTATTGAATTTCCATAAAATGTCTCAGACAGATGTGCTGATCAAAGAAAGCTCCACAAGCTGCTTTTCTTTGCACAATTCACAACAGAAAAAGTTTCTTTGACTTTTTGTTGTTGGGAAGCAGCAAACTGTTGATTTTTTTTCTTTTTTCGCCCCTCAGGGACAAGGCGAGTGATGACATTGCCACCGCCAAGGACAGAGCCAGGCCGGGGATCAGTCAGCAGCATCAGAGGGACCAGCATCGATCCCCCAACCCTGAAATCTTTGAGGGGCACTGCTCCTGATTATCCCGTCTCTGTTTATTCCTCTCTCAGTGGACTGCAAACTATCTCTCCTGAAGCTTCTTCTTTCCCTCGGTAAACAAGATGTGCAAGCTGTCTAACAACGTACATATTTTTAGGGTAAAACTACATCCGTCTGGTCACTTTTGGATCAGAAAGTCGGGCTGCGGCAGAGAAGAGTGTCCCCGCTAATTGACATGTCATAAATTCACCCTGTTTGCCTCTTGTCGCACTCCAGGTGGGACTCAGATCCAGGCTCCAAGCAGAGAGGGGATGTGGTGAGTAAAATCAATAACTTCAGTGAAAGTCAGCAGGCAGCACCGAGTCAAAGACGGGCAGATGGACGTCCACAAGGCTCAGTCTGACCAGGTTAATGTGCAAAATCAGCAGGCAGAGAGCAAGATAGAAGTTACAGATCTGGACCATGACTCGGGTAAACAGGTGCCGGGAACAGACTGAATGCCGGAGATGATCTAGCAAAGACTGAGGTGCGAATACAGAGAACACTAATGACTAAACCAAATGCAGCTGGCAAAGCAGGGAGCAGGAAGGATGACAAATAGCAGGGGGTACATCTCATTCTATTATTTTGCATCCACAGTTGCCATACTTGCATCCTCCTCTTGCCTCCAAGGGCCTGTTCCTACCTGGTATTAACAAACAAGCCGACACGTGTAAACAGCAGCACTGCGTCCTCAGCGCGTCCTGAGTGATGGGATCTCAGGACGTATTTGGAGGCCATCTGGGACGTGTCGTAGTAGAGGTGTAAACAGACGTGTCCCAGGACGAATTGAAGGAGCGCCTACTAACCTGACGTCCTCTGTCCTGTCCAGCCCGACACCCCCCGACACCGGCCAGACCGTGATAAAAATATGTGACTATCTGACTCTGCCCAGCAGCTACACTGTGAGACTGGTTGGTTAAATGCAAACTGAAGTGCAAGTCGAATATAAAGCAGCTGGCTTATGAATAAGACCTCCCCTTAATAAGACAAGAGCTCCCCCTAAAAACATGGTGCAAGAAATTTAGGGGGTCTCTACAGTAGTCAAGTTGTAAAAAAAATTCAGGGGGGGGATGGTCAATTTTTTTCACTTGATGAAAAGTGAGGATGGCAGTTTTAGAGGGGGGATGATTTTGACTGTTTTTATTTCATGGGGGATGCCATCCACCCTCATCCCCCCTCAACTCGAGTACTGGGTCTCTAAAATATGTACTGACAACATGCAGGTTTTTTTCTTCCATATAAAATCTGGAGGTGGTAGCAGCTCTTAACTTAAATTAAATTAAATTCCTAAACACAATCTTTCTAACCCTACACGCGCTAGTTACCATAGGAATCCTACAGAAATATTATAGCAGCCGTGTGGATGTGCACGTTGCAAATACTACAGGAATACCACAGAAATATTACAGGTTGATTTATCCACCTAAGCGAGAATCCTCTCAGACCTGCTGGAATAATTAAATAATCTGAGCCTGAATGTGATGAGGTCTCTATCTGATGTAAAATGTATCTTCAGAGATTGACAGCGTATTAAAATGAGGCTGGAGTGAGCGAAGATGCCTCGTTTTGTTAAATACCTGCTGCCTGTTAAATGCTGTTTTATTTTTTATTTTTTGGGTGGAGGGAGGACTGGCAAAGTGGGAATTTCATTTTACGGTCTCTCTCTCTCTCTCTCTGAAAGGATGTTTATTTGCATAGAGAGCGGGAAAGTGAGTACAAGTGGACAGGTGAGACGCATTTGGAGACGCTTGTTAATGCCAGGTGTGTACAGAAGGACTGACAGCTGTCCACTTGTATGTGGATCTCTCAGGACGGTTGTTAATACCAGGTGGGAACAGCCTCTAAGTACGTCCCACGTGAAACACGTGAGCGGTCGTCACGACGATGATGAGAGGATGCACTTCTGTATCCTCATCCCTCCCTTCCTCAGAGCACATTTAGTGAACTGAAACACTCTTACGGGTAGCAGGCGGTGACAAATTTCTCAGTCACAAGCTGCAGGAGAGAGAGAGGCGAGGAGACGTAAAATGATGGAATGAAATCCAGCTAGGGAAAGGCAGAAACACAGCGAGCCGGGCAGGAACTAGGACCGGGACAAGAACAAGCAGAGCTCAACCAAAATGCTCACAAACACTCACCACAGACAGAGAGAGAGAGAGAGAGAGAAAAGAGAGAAAACTGAGGCAAACTCAACCAGCACTAGAACTGGAGTTGCGAGCGCTATTCACGCCAGCTCCTGTCTCCGTTTGGTTACTGGAAGAAAATCATCTCGACTCAGAAAGTGATGAATCGAAATTTAAGATTGAAAGGCTGAAAGCGTCTCCTGGACAGCGGCGAGTGAGCGCTCTGTCCAGAGGAAGCCGGGCTCGCTCACACTCACCACCTCCGCCCTTACCGCTGCCACCTTTCAGGATTTCGAAGTCCTGGCGAAGTCCTCCAAACTTTAAGATATTTCCAACATTTATCTCTCGCTGCCTTTAGGGGGCACCGACGATGCCAGGTGTAGCTTTAGCAGATCAAGCTACTTTAATTAATATATTCCACACTTGGGACCGCGTAGCATAGCAGCTTGCTTAATTTATATTCACAGTTACCGAGTCAAGAATCATCAGCTGCTCTTCCAGGGAAAGTGAGGTGCTCTGTCCTGCTTCCTGCGCCTCGACTTTATAAATATGCTTAATAAACGCTGGCAGAGCCGAACTCAGCCATATCAACTTTATTGGAAAAGCTCCCATTTATCCACTGAACACACACACCCCACACACACACACACACACACACACACACACACACACACACATACATCATTGCATTGTCGCACCATTCCAGGTGTTGTCTTGCCAGAAATGATAATGGATTTGACAGGAGGAAGAGGCGGGAGGACCGGCCCTGAATGCTGTCCTGTCTCTGTCGATGGACTTATTACATTACTTACTCTGAAAGGGAAAGGTGTGTGTGAGTGTGTTCCTATGGAAAAGACGCTGTCACCTTTATCCATAGCCTTCATGGTCTCGATCTGCCCTGTCTATAGCCTGTACTTCACTCTCTCTCTCTATATCAAGATGGAGTACATACTGTTCAGTCATGTCGTCATATAGAAATGACTTCATGACCCTGTGACAATTGTGATAGATAGATAGATAGATAGATAGATAGATAGATAGATAGATAGATAGATAGATAGATAGATACTTTATTCATCCCGAAGGAAATTCACAGTTTTCAGCAGTATCCACAGATTACAAGATTAAATAAATAAAAAATAAAGAAAAAGAGAGGACACTAGAGATCTAGAGATCTAAGTACCCAATGTGCAAAAAACAATGTGCAAAAAATGTGCAAAAAACTGTGTGCATAGATGTATACAATGTGCATAGATGTGGGACAGAGAAGCTGAGCAACCTGTAAACCAACACACACACACACACACACACACACCAGGATGTGCAGGAGAAGAGAAAAGAGAAGAGCCAGTCAATTCCTTGGTCCAACCAAGCACATCATTCCATGTTTAGCTCCATTTAGCTTTCAGCCGATTTTGTTTAGCTCTTAAAAGTTCCTGCAGAGCGGCTCTGAAACAAGAGAAAATCCATTCAGAACAATGGAACAAATGGATGGAGATGGAGACAGCTAGCGAAGAAAGGCAGAGAGAGAGAGAGGGAGAGAGAGAGAAAGAGAGAGAGAGAATGAGAATATACAGGAGCAGAAAAGAAAAAGAGCTACACAGATGAGAGACAGTGGGCAAACAAAACAAACCAAAACAACCAAAAAATTGGAAAGTGGAGCGGGGTAATCTTCAATCTTTTCAGCTGCAGTCTGTGTGTGTGTGTGTGTGTGTGTGTGTGTGTGTGTGTGTTGCTGTCTTGCAGTCGCTCCATACCCTACTGATGCGACGGCTGCTCTTGCACACGTTGCAGCGGGCTGCTTTGCAGGTGTGTTAAATCAGCAGGTGAAATCAAGGAGCAGTCGAGTCCAATCAGTGATCACCATGAGGCCAGCGATGTCCAATCAAATCAAAAAGGCAAATCATGTTTCCAGAGTAGTATTGATTTGTGTTTTATCGTCCTCAAAAGACACAATTCCTTCTCTTATATTGGTCTGAAACTACTGTCTTTAAAGTGAAATGCCTTCTGAATTCATGCCGAAAATACTTTGAAAAAGACTGTCTTTGCAAACTATGCGAGTGAACAGAGTTTAGGTGATATTCTGTGAAGAAAAAAAATCAGCTGCGTGTGTGCACTGGCTTGCTGTTTTACTGTGTCCAACCCAGAAATCCTGAGATATCATGCAAGTATGATGTGGTGCAGATAGCAGACCTTCTTTTTGTTTTATTAAGCCTCTGTCCAGATCCTGTGAAGTGATTTTAGATGCACATAAAATCTTTTTCTCTCAAAGAAGAAACTCACAAACCCTTCAAAATGAGCAGCTGAAAACCTGTTTTTTTACATAACTGCTCAGTTTTTACAGATCCAACTTGGTCTAATTCCACCTGCTAAGGCAACGAACAAGGCTCTTTTCAGTTCCAATTTACTGCCTGGGAAGATTATAATTAAATATATACACGAGCATGAATGGCGTCCAAAGTAAAGTAGTTTAATACATTATTTTATGACTTAGAACATATCAGGGATGCTTTGGTGAGTTCCCTTTTGCAAGTGAAATGGCCACTTTGGATGCAGCTGAGATCAGATGCCTGGTCAAGTTAAACCAAGTGTATTTCTTTTATCTTTTGGCCAAATGTGACATGAATGCAGAGAGCCAAATCTGAGTCCAGCCGGCCAGAAAAGCCTTTCCCCTCTTTCCAATTGTTTCCGTTTCTTTTTCTTTTACTTCTCTCTTCATCTCAGAATTCAATTCCTTCTTTTTCCTGCCTTAATTTGTTTTCAATTCTTATTCTTACTATCCCTGTTCTATTCTTTGTTCCTGTCCTTCTCTTTTTATTTATTTATTTATTTATTTTTTACATAATGCAAGAGAAATCACATAAAACCAAGAGAATAAACACAATAGGACTTGCGATAACCACTTTTGGAGCTGCTCAAACGCCTGGCAAGTTAAATCAAGCCCACGTATTGTCTTTCCATCCGGAGTGTGACATGAATGCACAACGGCAAATCTAGATCCAGCCGGTCGGCAAGCCTCTCCGAGCCTCCTTCAGCCGCGAGGGGAGGAGGAAACTCTGCGGAGTTTGTGGAGGGGTCACTGGCACAAGTTGAACCCCAGGAGACAACGATAGTACACCACCAAGCCCACAGCTTAAAAAACAGAACCTGAAAACGAGCTAAATTAACCTGAAGTGGGATGGGTGGCTGACGGTCTGTTCGATCCGCTGTGCAGTCATCTATTCACATCTCTTTAGTGATATTACTGATGATTAAAATGTTCAAAAATATACATTTTAAAAGCAAGAGCATCACTGTGGGATCATATTTGCTTTTGTTATTGAATTCAGATATTTACTAAATATCTGAATTCAGACAGATAGATAAATAGACTACACCAATGAATGATGAATTAATGAATATACTGAACTTTTTATGTTTGTTTTAAATAGCCTAAGTAGACTTTTGCATTTGAAATTGCATGTTGTTATCCTAAATCTCTGAATGAAACAAAAAAAGTTATTTTAGCAAATGAGACAAAATACAGAGAACATTGGAAATGGCAGTGTTTTTTTTTCTTAATAATGTACATAACAAACCCAATGGCCCAAAAGCTGCAATAGAAACTGAACCATGGGTTTATTGAACCATTACACCCAAAATAGACAAATAAATAGATAAAGATAAAGATAAAGACTGATCACAAGTGGATCTTGGGACTTTAAGTGATCATTTCATCGGGTGCAAGCATCTCATTTCCTGCCTGTAATTTTGTGGTTCAACATGACATCACCGGTGCTGAAATGGGAAGCGAATGCCTCCTCTGCCGGCACTCCTGGTTACTAAATGACCAAAGATTTGTTGGTCGCGCCCAGAAGAGCTTGGGCCACCATCTTGATTCATGAAAATGGAGCTGCGTATATTAATTCCTGAAGTGTAAAGGTGCAGAAAGCCACAACAGTGTTTCAACAAAGGCAACATTAAAAAAAAATAACGCTTGGGAGGTCGTTGCTTTAACTGTTGGAGCCGAGTCTGAACTCTGCCTGCATCACATCGTGTGCATGATTTGGAAATCAAACTCACTCCAGTCAGTTTTTAAGGAGAAGCCTCTGCTTGTCTCTGCTTGTCCCGCTCCTTCTGGTCTCTGTTTGCTGAACTGCGCCCATCTCCCAGCTGCCTCTCGTGCACGGCGGGGGAAAGTATTCCTGTCCAGCAGCTCAAACTAGCAGCAGCCCATCAGCCTCTTCCTGCTTTGCAAAAACTTAATTTTAGTGGACTGTGAATTTATTAATGGTAACATATTTAAAAAATTCCTTGAGAATTCTTTGGAAATCACCCCCAAACTACATCAACATTTACCTCATGATTTATTGAAAGCTGAAACTTGTACTTTTGCTGTGTCGCCAAACGAATTCTGAACATTTACCAACCCGAATTTAGGATTTTTTTTCTCCAAAACAACTAAGGTGCACAGAACTGGAGTTGCTTCAAGCTGCACATGAAACGGCACGAACGTCTTAAGATTTCATGATATTCCAGAAGTTCCAGGACCAGTGGCAACCTTGGTTTCATTTTAATGATCTAATGGATTTGAAATATTCATCTAGAAGGAGTCTTGAAGTTGGAGTTATCAACAGACAACAACTGCATGCATACATACCTGAAAGGCAACTAAGAAATCCAGTGTTATATAACTGCAAAAAAAAAAAAAAAAAAAAAAAAAAAAAATCCACAGTCTGATTATCGTTTCAAAACTCAACAGTCAAGCAGAAAAAAAAAATGCCCCCTCAGCATCTGTTTTAAAATTTCTCTCCTCTCTCGGTTCTCTCCATCGGGGGGAAAGCAGCACCATTATAAAATCTGGTTTGATCTGTTTTCTGTGTTTCTTGTTTTTTCTCTGTTAGTCGCCTGCTCGTCAGTGGATGCTGTTTACGGCAATGCAGCATCGGCAAATTTCTGTGGCTGACTGTCTTTTAACAGTTAATTATATTCATTAATATGGATCTGGGATATGGATTCGGGATCACTCCCACCTATTCCAGGGATTCAGGTGGGCAGTGAAATGCATAAAAAAGGTCTATACTGTCCCATTGTACAAAAAGAGCATAATGTATGTGCAGAGGGAAATTTGGCTGTGTGTTCAATAGTGGTCAATAAACCCGACTGATTTCTGTATGGCTGTTTAATGAATCATTTTTTTCCTTGAGGCTCACTTCTGAATTGACTTTTAACATTTTAAAACAATCCATTTTCTGAAGTTAAACTGAAAAGAGCTCGTTAGCATTGTTATCATTTCTCATTAACAGCATCCCAGCCTGAAGAGCGGCACAGCCAACTGCTCCGAATGAGGAACGCCAACACGCCAGCTTTCAGCTCGCTCGAGTGCCAGTACAGTAACTTTTTTTTTTTTTGTCTTTGTTTTTGTTTTGTTTTTGTTTTTTTCCTGCCATAACGTGACGAGAGACTGAATGTACCAGATGAAAAACTCTGAACGCCAAGGTGTGCTCTTAACCACCGCACCGCCTACTGATACACAGCAATCCTCGTTCTCAAATCCTATTATGGCATCTTTACAGCTAATTTGTTAATTTCCTCCTCATCAAGTCGAAAATGTGATGTCTGCATGAGGAGCTTAGCCAGAGAACAATGCTGCTGGTTTGTGAGCTATAAGTGTGTCTTATCCTTAAACAGGGACAATTGGCTACTGTGTGTTTGTTTGTGAAGAGACACATTGTTCTACATGCAGACAAATACACACCCCTGCCAACTCTCCCTTTGTGCAATCTCCAGCTAAGCTTCGATACTATTATGCACAGATTGAATAGGAAATGTGGCCCAAATCTTGGCAGAGAGGCGGCATGCATTCTGCGGCGAAGTCTTCAAATGAATCCATGTTGAATAAGAATGGGAGTATCTTGACCCGGTTAGCGATCATTAAAGGTATAATACAAGAATGCTGCAGCTGCTTCAATAAGCTAAGCCTGTTGAAATAGTGGCAGGCAGAGGGTTTGTGCTGGCCCAGAGGAGGGCTTATCGGATATTTAACACAGCATATCGCAGCGGCGCAGTGTCACTTATGCATATCCGGCGACCGCTTTTGCAATCTGCAGTCCCTAACCTCATGAACTTGGCATGAACTTTTTTTCAGATACTGGACGCGGGGCATGAAATTCGGCGCACCAGTGCCAAGCACATGTCTGTCAGCTCTACCCGCCGGCCCCGGCAGGTAACCAGCCGGCGCCGAGGCTTTTCTCTTCTCAGCACTTCTCTGGCAGCCGCGAAATGAAATTGGCTGGCAGTGCTCTCTATATGAGCCAGTGTGTCTCCGCAGATCTGCAGCGTAACCTGATTGCCCGATTCCTCACACATGACACGTGAAGAGGAGAGGTGTTTTCGTCCAAACATTTTGCTTTGCACTCGGGGATTGCACCGTTGCCATGGATTTGTGGTTAGTAGTAGTTAACTTGTAACTTTGGGGGAAAACCTGAAGGCCTTCAAACCAAAACAAAGAATAAGCTGCATGCTCACAAAATTGGAGAAAAAAAAACATTTTTGCTTTGTATGCACTTACTTTTTACTTTTTAATCTGCCCTGGGAAAAAAAAGGAAAACAAAAGATGTAAGAAGAAGCCTTTTTTGAACTTTCCCAGCTTTATGAGTGCAGACCACTCACTGTAGTATGACATTTTGAAGGCATACGCATTTTCACTTGAATGACACTTCTCTTTTCTTAAAAGCAGTGATGATGTATGTCAAAAAAGAGCGGGAAGGAGGTGAAGGGAAGGAAAGGACAAAAAGGAAAGAAAAGGAAAGGAAAAGAAAAGGATCTGCGTCTCGCAGGCTTCATCCACAACCAGTCACTGACACATTTTCCACACACTCACTATCTCCCCTGTTCATCAAACTTGGCCTTTATTTCGATGTAATTAAATTTTGAAAGGCAGGAATTATTTACAGCATTTTGGATTCGACAGCCTAATGTGAAATGGGGGAATCAATCAATTTAAGACAGAGAAAGTCTCAAATTGGTTGATTCCTCTATCTAAAGGCAGGGGAAATTAGCCTCTTTAGAACTGAATCGCTGCAGCACTGGAATTCAAATGAAGTGCTCACATGCTCAAATCAACCGCGGTGCGTCGGGCATTCATGTCTGTGGCTTGTAATACTGCATCTAATGTCAAAATGCCACAAAATTAATGGTCTAATTCTTTCGTGGCATTATAAATTGTACCTAAGTCAGATAATAGGCATCATCAAAGCCCTCGGGTAAGGCACTTAAACCATAATTACTGGAAAGTAGAGCGGAGTGGCCCGGCTTAACGCTGCACGAGCCGCTCAACTTTGCAGGTTCAAGGAGCAGACTGAGTTTTCTGATCGACGGACAGTAAGCCTCTTGCAACCATTAATGCAATAACAATCTGCACTTTATAACATTATAATAATCCAGTTAACTTAATAAATTTCCTGCAAACGTAATAATAAAAGGCACCAAACATTAATGGAATAAGTTTTCTCCTGTTAATGTAATAAGTATTATATTAATGGGAGTTTGAGTATCTCAAAAATGCAATAACTGAACTGATAAGGTAATGAAATTCAGTATTGAATGGGAGTGCTTAAACTTCATTCTCAATTATTGTCATTAAGCTTTTTAAAGAAAAAAAAAACATAATTATGAACAAATGGTCTCTTTCACCATATTTTTTACAGGCTGGAAAAATATATAATCAAAGTCTGTAACATCTGGATGCTATTAATGATAATTAAACTGATAATTATCACTCGTCTGTGCCATATTTATTATTGTAAAAATTATATTTTTTGAACACTGTTTATTTTATTTTTTTACAGACTTCTTATCACATAATTAGAACATTACTGAGATGAATTGCATTAAAATTAGGATTGACTTCTTTCCAGTTTTCCAGTTTCATTAATGAATAGTTATTGCATTAGCAGGAAAAAAACAACAACATTTTACATTAATGTCAGAAACCTTTTATTACGTTTGCAGGAAATGTATTACCTTAAGTTAGTTATGAATTGCTGACTTTAATGGTTTCTTACACTGATGTGAGGTTATTACATTGAATGCTGCAGCAAAGTGTACATGTGAAGTGCGGTCTTATGTTTTCATCACTAAGAGTTTATGAAGGCAGCCGTGGAAAATGGACGCAGTTTAGTCAAAGATTTGATCTCAGCCTTGGTCCCCCCTCCCGCCTAAGACTCAGTATCTCCTCCAAAGCCCCTCCCTCCCCTTCTCGGACATGTGTGTGTGTGTGTGTGTGTGTGTGTGTGTGAGGCTCCAGCGTTGGTGCAATGGGGGATCTTCAGCAGGAGGAAACTTCGGGAAGTTTTACTGTTTCCTGCTGGTGGAAATAAAACGTCCAGGTCTGCTAATCTGTGTGGACGATGCAAGCGAGTGAACCATCTGCAACACAGGTAACAACAGTACAGGTAACATACACTGAAGTCTCCGCAGGCTCTCTCTCTCTCTCTCTCTCTCTCTCTCTCTCTCTCCTTTGTGTCTCTCTCTCTGTCTCTGTCTTGCTCACTCTCCCTCACACACAACTAAAAATTACTCAGCCGTCTCTGCCGCACACAGGCTTGTACAGTATCTGCAAGACATAACAAGATGTACTGCATGCATGTGATGTGTGTGTACAGGTGTGTGTGTGTGTGTATGTGTGTGTGTGTGTGTGTGTGTGTGTGTGTGTGTGTGTGTGCATGTCAAATACTATCAGCAGGTGCTAACAGATGAGCGACGGGCACTGTGCCACTTAGGCCATTTAGCTGCTACCTTGAGATGACACGATATACATTCATCAACCGCCTCACTAGCTACCAGACAACACACACACACACACACACACACACACACACACACACACACACACACACAGATAATTTAGGTAGTGGCCTGTTGCACTGTGAACCCCTCGAGGGCATGGAGACACACAAGCACACACACACACACACTGCAACCTTGGATAGTGATATGATAGTTATTGTCTGATGCAGGGGGTGGTATATGGTCAAGCTGTGTCATAACACACACACACACACACACACACACACACAGTCTCACTCACTTCCACAAATCCTCATGCACGTCTCCCTCTCCTTACGCCCTCAATACTGTCTCCATCTGTCCAGAGCAAAGGTTTGTTTGTGTGCGTGTGTGTGTGTGTGTGTGTGCACGCACCGCGGACCGAGCTGCACCCCACATCACGTCGGGACATCACACAGTGTTTCAGATAGATTCACGCAGAGCTGACATCTGTAATACCGATGCTCCTTCGTCTCATCTAGCCTAGTGTTTATTTTAATTAACTGAAATAAATTGAATTAATTCCCTATGCTACCTGCCTCCTCTTTAACACCATCAAATAAAATAATTAAGTTCAGATAGATATATTGATACTGATATAGTGCTGGTTGGTGGTCTTTTGTTGTTTCCCATGACTAAAGCAGGTGGCAGCATGCTGAACATTCACCGTAACAACTAGTGACGAGAAGTCATCCAATCAAACGGCACCCGTCAATAAAATAAGAAAAAAGAGGCTTCACAGATGGAGAGTTTTATTATCATTATTATTATTATTATTATGGTCCACAAAGAACTCTTAGTCTTAATCTTTTTGGGGGCTGTGCACGGTCTTGATCCTTGATATCACTGATCCTCTTTGACCTTTGATAATTTTTGATAAAGACTCACAGTAAATGATTGATCAGCTGAGTTGAGATACCGCCGACTGCTGTAAAACTGTAACCTTTTATGTAATGCTTGTTGTCAAACGTTTGTTTTTTTGTGATGGTACGTGGTGATGTGTGTGTTGGAAACGTTTGGATTTGTACTGCTGTCTTCTTAACTTTTAATCTTTAATCCCACCTCCGTCCCCTTAAGAGGCTTTACCTTTTGCCAGGCCGTCATTGGAAATAAAAATCTGTTCTTCTTAATGACTTGCCTGGTTATATAAAGGATAAATAAAAACAATAATGAATAAATAAAAAAAAATGATAGATTTTAACACTGGAATGCTGCATTTTGAATGTGAACCTGACTGGCCCAGCAGAGCGCCATCACAATGCCAGGCCAGACTCTGTTGGATCAAATTTGATGAAAGACCGTGAAATG
Source organism: Myripristis murdjan (assembly GCF_902150065.1). Classification (NCBI taxonomy): domain Eukaryota; kingdom Metazoa; phylum Chordata; class Actinopteri; order Holocentriformes; family Holocentridae; genus Myripristis; species Myripristis murdjan. The sequence continues at coordinate 30,686,914 of NC_043983.1, read as the reverse complement.
AAAACTGACTGGCCCACCACAGCGCCACCAACAGGCCAAAATGTTAAAGCTAAATCTGCCATGTGTAGGGGGGATGGGCACGGTCATTATTGAATTGTTAAATATTGGATTCCAGCCAGTCAGCATCGTCCACCTCAGACTTTTCCAAGGCTTTTCCATCCCAGTAAGAGTAAAGTTTGGGAGGAAATACTTGTCATTGTAGGCATGAAAACACTAAACAACTACTCCATCCAAAAATATATATATATATATTTTTGTGTCACTTGCTCAGCCAGAGTTATCTGGAATGACTGATGGAAAAAGTTTGGCAGCCTCTGCGACTTTAAAATATAGCAGCAAAAAAAAAAAAAAAAAAAAAGTTATGAAAACATCTGTTTGAAACTCACTGGGCAGCACAAGCCAAGTCTTGACTCTCCAGTGCACTCGCCTAAAAAAACATTTGGACTCTGAGAATCTGACACGGATGTTTTCATATCCTTTTTACTACGACAATCAGTTCCATCGAAATAGAAGTGTGTGTGTGTGTGATTAAAAACGTTTTTTGTTTGTTTGTTTGTTTGTTTGTTTTTGTTGGACGCCCCAGTAGTTCATGTGGTAGAGCGCGTACCGCTTGTTAAGGCTGATTTCTGATCACAACATCCTGGGTTTAAATCCAGCTTCAGGCCATTTGCTGCATGTCATCTCCTCTCTCTCTCCACTGCCTTTCCTGTCTGTCTCTGCTGTGACTGTCAAATAATACAGAAACGCCAGAAAATAATCTTTAAAAAAATGCAACTTGGGGTGAGCAAATGATGCAAAATATATTGTATTCCATTAAGGTGCTGAATATTGGTTCAAAACATCAGCTGTCTGGAGCCTCAGTCTTATAAAAAAATAAACTTTTTAAGAAATGTCAGCATCATCGGCCTTCAAAAACCTTCATCAGTCTGGTCATCATAACTGCAGTAATCACTACAATCATCTCAGAGGAACACTTTTCAAAAACAGAGACACAAATGGATAAAAAAAAATAATGATAAATTCGAAAACAAAAGCGATGAAAGCATGGAAAGGATATGAGTCGACCATGAAGAGAAGGGCAAAAACAAATCAGAACAGGTGAGCGCACAAAAGTGACAAGTTTTTAACGGTGAGTTCAAAGATGATGCGAACTTGTCCGCCCGAGCTCTTCAGGGAGGCGCAGGCAAAGCGGAGGGCCCTGATGGTAAAGACCCCGCCGCGTTCATTCACACAACACAATGATTACTGCCAACCATCTTGTAAAATCTGCGACCTGTTAATTAGAACTGATTCATAAATTCACCGCCGTGGTGATTGCCGCGGCACAGTCAGATTACCGTTGCTGTCTGCTGAGGGATGGGCGCCGCAGACAGCCAATGAAATTACAATAATGATGATCAAGCAGCACATTTTTAACACATAAGCTACTGATTGCATATTGTGTGCTGCTTCGCTGATTTGGAGTCGAGATGAGGGAAATGTCAAAGAAAGTTTTCTCCTTGATGATATGGAAGAATGTAAAGGAACATAAGAAGTGACATGTGACAAAAATGCATTTTTCACAAAAAGTAAGAGTGTCTCTGTGTACTGACCTTCAGTAAAATTTCATTAAATTACATGAGTAAACAGTTGACCACATGGAGAGGCCCATTTGAATTATTTACTTGACAAATAAAACTATCTTAATCATGTTTTCCACCTTTTATGTGGAATCTTTGTGTAATTTTTTTATTCAACAGTAAACAAAATTTTAAAAATATGTAAATAGTAGTGTAATGATGAAAGGAGTCTATCGACAATATGCTTGCAGATGCTGGTACAGTTTTTTTCCCAGGCAACAATAGCGCAGTGAATGCACCATATGGAGCGGCACTCAATTGCTTAGGCCATTTACTTTTCTATTAAATCGCCGCTATAGCTTGGCTGCAGGTGTGTGTGTGTGTGGCTTCCTGCTCCTCTCCAGAAATGTACCTGCATGTCGGGCAATTCAAGGCCACTGAGGTCTTTTTTGTGTGCGATGCAGAGGAATGCTAAGCATCGTCCAAACTAAGGAAAATAAACCTCTCTAATAAATTACTAAAATGAATTGATTTGTGACACAACAAAATAAAAGATGGAACATTAGACATTATTCTACCGCTCCACGTTATATATCGCCACAGCCTTAGACAGCATGTTCGAGTGGTGTGGGCGGCAGCAGGAGCTGAACTCCCATCAGGAAGAGTTTGAGCTCCTGTGAAACCAATACGATCATACATCTGTGGGCTTATGGTATGGGTAAAACATTACCAGCAAACATTACTTTAATCACAAATAATGCATTTTCATATCAGTGTTATTCATGTTAACAAGATAATGAGATAAGAAGCCAGTACTTGTATTAGCCCACATTATCTTTTTTAATATATTGAATGGAAATTAGTAATATAGATTAGCTACCAAGAAACTGACTGCTACTGTCGACGGGATCTACGGGATCTGGCCAGATTTTTATTTTTTTTTTTTTTTTCACAAAAACTTTGTTTAGTGGTTGTTTCAGCACCACGGACAGCGCTGTTGGCAGGGGGTGTAGTCAGTCACATGGTCCAGTGTTGGACCATGTGATTAGCAGTGAAATGTCTCTTTGGCTGTGTCTCACTTTATAGGGAATTCAATGTAGTGGACTATATAGTGAACTCAATAGCGGACACTACTTCGGTCATTGTTTGGCGCCGTTCCGCAATGCATGACGGGATATATTGCCTGGTTAGTGACCATTGGATGTCCACTACATTTCGCGGTGGATTGTGGGATACATCCAGTGGACTATATAGTGAACATTAATAATCACTAAACATTCGGACACCCCTACAAAATGGCGTAATCACTATATAGTGCACTATATAGTGTTTAGGGAGTGATTTCGGACACAGCCTTTCTCATACAGAAAGCTATTTAGGCTGTTTATTTATTTATCTACTCCCCTGATAGTAGTTATTTTAGAGACCCCCACGAAGCTCACATTGTAACTCGAACCCTTGTCAGGCGCATACTTATGCCCTAAAGAGTAAAAGTCAGAGTCTTTGCGTCCTTTTTGAGTGCATCAGTGAGGACAGGAAACTCTTTAAAAACAGCCTAGCGTGGAGCGAAAGTTTAGTGTGTACAGAGACTGAGATAGTTAATCTGAATTGTCTAAGTAATGCTGCTCCCTCGTTGGTGCGTTGACCCTTAGACTTTCCCTTAAAGCTGTCAGGTTTTATACACGGGTCACATGTAATTTGTACACAAAGCCATTTTTCCACAAAAGCTGGATTCTGGGTTCAAACTGCTGTGGAGCAAGAATATAGAGGCCCTAACACTTAAATTCAAATATAATCAAATCAAACCATCATTATGAAGCACACTGCCAGCTTTTTCCATTCCACTCCGATAGACACTTGAGCCAAATTTATTCTCTGGCATCTTTCACTTACCAATATTGATTTATGTCATATAATATGCAACATGTCCTGTCCTTGACGTACTCAGCAGAAAACTCTAATCAACTTCATCAATTGGAATGCATCGCTGAGGCCCATTACGGCCCGATCGACAGCATGCTGATGTGTGCCAAAGATAATAAGTGACTGACATGCCTGGCCCGACGTGCCGAGGTGTGGAAGGAAGCAAGCCAATTATAAAGGGAGGAAGATCACAGGCCTCCTCGTTCGCTGAGCCACCGCAGTGACGAAAGTTTCACTCGGGAGTGAGACAGAGCGGCGTCAACGGCTGAAGTGCACACAGTACAGAGCGAGACAAATAATAAAATTAAATTTGTATGGCTCTTTTGTAAAACAAGGTTAGAAAGCGCTTCACAGGAGCAAGACATAAAACAGAGAGCGCTTTAAAAGCAAAGTTACGGTGAAAAGTAACAACGGCAGGATACGTCAAATGTAAGTTATGAAACAGAGAAACATCAGTCGTAAGCTGCAGATATGTTTATACTCAAGTAAATCTAATGTTGCTGTTTAGTTCAGTATATAAAAACTATAAAAAGCTATGAAATTATTTTTTTTACCAAGCAAAAACAGTGTAAAGTATATGGACACCATAAACAGCACACAAACACACACACACACATCTCCCTCTCTCTCTCTCTCTCTCTCTATAGATATAAATATATAGATATATACCTATATTAGCAAAAAATGCCAAGGGAAAGGCAGATAAAAAGTATGCATTTTAAAAAAGACAGAAGGTGGTAATCCTGATGTCACCAGGGTCCCTTAAAGACGCTGTGTGTTGCATTTTAGCATCAACAAAGTATTTTTATGTAAATGTTGTTATTTGCACATAAATACTGCAGACAAACAAAATCATCTCTGATAAGATAGGCTGAGATTGAATATATACAAATTATGTAGGTATATAAGTTTTCTTGGCGTGTGGTCCAAAAAGCGTGAAAATGGACCACTTTAGAGGTAAAATTATTTCAAAGATTCCTCCTGGGACGCCCCCACAACACTTTGCCTTAGCCTCTAAAAACTCCAGCCAATGGCCCTGCTCTAAACTGCATTCATCATTGCATGACACTGGGTCAGATTTGACAGACCCACTGCACAAAACAAGAACCGCTTCACTTGGAAAGGAACACTTAACTTTATTTCGGCTCCACTATTCTAACTGCACAGTTTCATTTTAATGTTATCTCGCCTGCTCTGAATGCCTACTGAATTATTAAAAGGCTGTTATCAGCTTTCATCCCTCTTATGGCTCTTCAAAACAAACAGATGGACGCCAGGGAGGGGGGCGAAGCCGGGCAATAATCTCTTGTGATAGGAGGCAGCGGGGTTTATGGGAAATGTGGTTTTAATGTTTAAGAGGCCCAGCGTGAGACGTGGCACCTTTGAGTGTTCGGTCTGTCCATTTGCAGCGCGGAGATTTATGAATATTGAAACGGCCCTAATGTATGAGGTGAGACAAATGGTGAAACTAACAAACAAAGAAGTGGGTGCAGAACAGAAATGGACTACAAACTCCGCAACCTGAACGTGCCCGGCGTGCTGGAGGAGGAGGAACAATGGTGCAAGGTTTTATGCAGCATTTCAATTTATGTGCTTTGTTTTGGCTTGACCTGACAAACCCAGAAATTCATGATTTAATTATCTAAAGTCTTAATTATATATCCTCTGCATAGAGTATTCTGTAACATGGGATGAGCTAGTTAGTTCATTGTCGTGAGAGATCGGCAATGAGTAGGACTTGTAGGTGTCGTAGTTGTCATGGAAACACCATACAATGGGAAAACATTATTTCTCAAACTGGGGGTCAAAATATTAAATAGCCAATCGGTGGTGAAAGATCAGCAGCTGGATTGGTAGTCCAGTGAAAGGTTAGTTAAATAAGAGAACACACACTCCTCCTCTGTGACCTTGTGGGATTGAATTCACTTCACACACACGTCGTTGTCCGCCCTTTTTGTTCCTTCATCTGTCACTCTGTTGTGTGCTGGATAATAACAAGAAGATGAATGGGTCTTAAAAACACTCTCAAAAAAAAAGTAACACTGTCGATAGGAACTAAAGCTGGGACCAAAACACAGACACTCAACAAACGATAAGATTATCAGAGGGATTATTAAAGGCTAAACTGGTGATTTTCTTATTCAGTATAAGCCCATTATTGAGTTTTGTCCTCATCATCAAACCAGATTTAAAAGTTCCTCAAAGTCAATAATTGCAATCAAATGTTTGGGTCTGGGTGAGTACTCATTTCTGATTGGCTGGCAGGTGCATTAAATTATCCGCTACCTGACGTGTAACCATAGCAACAGTAAAAAGCACAGCCATCAGAGCTTATCAACTACACAGCTGAGTTAGCGACGTGGTAAACTGACGACCGGGAGGGAAAACATAATAATGTTTCCTCCTCTTTCCTCTGTATTGTTGGTTAATAAGCTAATGTTTTCCTATAGCTAACAACCAGGGTTCTAAATTAACACCCGCCAACCCGCCAAATGCGGGTTAATAAAAACTTACTAGCCAGTTTGGCCGGTGATGCATGAGGCAATCATATCAATAAGAGCCGCTCTACAGTTCCCGGTCATTTGTCCCCCTGGCAGTACTTCCTACATTTCCCATGAACACTGCCGCAATGCTACGTGATGACGTATCAGACGCCCATTGGCTGAGCGCGGGCACGCTACAGTCTGCAGTGGAACCAGCGCGAGAAACCATGGAAACGCCAGAAAACACAAAGAAGAAAAAGAATGAACGGACTCGGAGCGAGAGCAGGGAGCATAAACTGTAAAAAAAAGGGGACTGAGCTAGCTAAACAGTAAAGTAAAGTAAAAAGTAAAATTAAACTAAATGCGGCGGTGGTTGGGTAGACGTCTGGGGGAGAGAACGAGAAACACACTTTTTCAACTAGCGAAAACACAGACATTTTTTTGGGAGTTAGAAACACAGTTTGAAAGCCCAAAGCCTTACCTTTCTCATGATGCCTTTTATTTTCCACTTGGACTTACTGTCATTGAGATAAAAGCATTTGTTTGACCACTACTTTTAAGCGACTTTTTCCCAAGCATGCTGTGTGCTTCATAGAGCCTCATTTCTGGCTCCGCCCACACAAGCCCCAGTAGCACAGTGGATAGTGTCTCTGCCTGCCATGCAGGAGACCAGGGTTCAACTCCCCGCCTGGGCAAGAGCAACAACACTACACAACCCACAAACAGCACAGGGCTGCTGATTTAGCACATGTCCAGGCGCTCGCAAGGCAAGCACATCAAAGTTTCTTCAGAAACTTTAAGTCTTGGAAATTACCAAAATGAAAAAGAAATTAAATATTTGCACTTTCTGTGTATATTTTGTTGTATGTATTGTACTTTCTGTGCATTTTTCATGCCAACGATGTTAATAAAATGATCAAATGCAGTCAGTGGCACTCATAATCTCTCTTATTTTCACCGGAAAAAATCTGGCTAGTGGAAATTCTGATTGGCTGGTAACTTTAGAAAGTCACCAGCCACATTGGCTGGTGATCAAAAAAGTTAATTTAGAACCCTGCTAACAACATGTTAGCTAATGTTTTCCTGTGGCTAATAACATGTTTTCCAATAGCTAAACTGCATGTTCGCTAATGTTTTTCTATAGCTAATGACATGTTACCAGCAGGGTTGCCAACTCTCACGCATTGGCCGTGACAGTCACGCATTCAGCCTCAATCTCACGCTCTCACGCTCGAGAGAGAAATCTCACGCCAAATCTGACTTGTTCTCTATTGTAACTTTTTCCACTCCATCCGGTCAGGTGTGCTGGATCTGGTTGATTATTATTATTAGTTGATTATTGATTGTGCAATGCCGCGACTCGCAGTTAATCGCGCTGCGCGCATTAAACTATTTTGTGGAAGCAGGAGGACGGCATGATTTACGTTGTATCCACGTTCGCACGCTGCGTGCACGACTGTGCATGTGCTCGTGCATGAGCGCCCGTACCATGAGCGCCCGTACCTTACTGGAGCACACCCCCTCCAACCGTGGTTAAGTTGATTTAATTAAACAGTCAAACGTTACTTTGGTGGTCCATAGATTAATTTTTATCATGTGGATTGAAGTTTGCCTAGCCCATATAAATGATCGGGAAATCAGGAAAAATAAGAGGTGTAGGCTATTAATTCAGGCATAGGACTGTATGCAGTCCTATTGTTAAGGTATAACAACCCCCCCCCCCCATGAAATCTCACTCCAAGGATTTCTGAAAAGTTGGCAACTCTGTACCAGATGTTTTCCTTTAATTAACATGTTAGCTAAAGTTTTCCTGTAGGTAGCGGCATATTAGTTAATGTTTTGCTATAGCTAACGACATGTAGGCTAATGTTTTCCTATAGTTAACATGTTAGCTAATATTTTCCTATAGCTAACTACTTGTTAGCTAATGTTTTCCTGTGGCTAGTAACATATGAGCTAATGTTTTCCAATAGCTAACTGCATGTTCACTAATGTTTTTCTATAGCTAATGACATGTTACCAGATGTTTTTCCTTAGTTAACATGTTAGCTGTTTTTTTCCCTAGCTAACTTGCTAAAAACTTGAGCTGTAAAACTGCAGTATTGTGGTAGGCCAGCAGAGGTAATGTGAGCAAATCCATGTTTAGCTGAAGAGGCAGAGCTCCATCTGTCAGACTGAGGCTCTTTGCCAGCCCTCGCCTCCTCTGATAGATGGTTAACTCAGTAAAATGATCCTGAAGAAAATGGTGGACAAAACAGAAATGTACACACTGTGCTAACAAGCTAACAACACCTGTTATTCATTATCATTTTCTGACGCTAACGGAGGAAAACAGGTGCACTTTAAGGCTGTCAATCAAACGGGGGCGGGAAGAATAAAAAACGGAGGTCGTACTCAAACACACACATACGCACACACACACACACACAGTCTAATGAAATGCAGTCTGTCGAGCACTGACTCTTCAAGTGTGTGTGTACTGTCTGTGTGTGTGTGCGAGTGTGTGTGCCTCAGCGGGGCCCGCCATTGACGTAAGAATAATTAAGTTTCCATTTTTTAAAAGATCTTAAACGGCTTCTGTGTATTAGCTGCTGGTCCCTCCAGCAAAATATGGATCTGTTTTCAGCCTCCGTCAAACGTCGCAGGGAGAATTCACATTTACAGATAATCTAATAGTCTGCTGCTCTGGCATCTGTATAGAGCGCCAATCTGTTTGTCCTTGGCTCTGACTTATCTCCGGCGCTTTTGTTGCATCTCGCCTCAATATTCTTCACCCGGGGCAAAACCACTTTTAGGCATATTAATGGCTGACCCTGAAACTTCCTTGGGAGTCAAAGTAAACGGGGTTTGACCACACTCGCTCCGCAGTAACAGCCATGGTACAGTAGGATGCTTAAAAAAATAAATAAATAAAAATAAAAAAATAAACACATGAAAACCTGACGTACAAAAGGTTTAGATCCTCCTGCTCGCCCACTATTCCCCTGCTGGTCTGCGGATTCATTCCTTCACTTCTCTGACCTCTGAGTAAGAAACATAAATACATAATGAGGAGGAAAAAATAAGTAAACTTGTTCTCTCCTCCAGTGCTGCCTCCCCTTCCCCTGCTTTGATCAGTACCATGTAAAAAAAACAAAAAACACTACAGTTGGTAGAGAGTTTTTCATTCACTGAACTTGGTTTGAGATGAACACATAAATAAAAACAAATGGATAAAAGTGAGTAGAGCCCGTACCTCTGGTCCAGAATGTGTGATTAAGAGGTCAAGCAGAGGCAGGGTTGCCAGGTCTGTGAGACAAAAGCAGCCAAACAGCAACTCAAAACCAGCCCAAAACCCGCCTAACCCGGTATAAAAAGGGCCCAAAAATCAGCCCAATATCAGAACTCAAAATATGCCCATAAAAATCCATATATGTTGCTTTTTAAGTCCAACAGCATTGCTATAATTGCAAAATGCACTATAATATCTATAAAATAACAACATAAACATTAAAGGCAATTTCCCGAAACAGTTCTTTCACCTATTTAATTTACAGTATATCAGAACTTAAAATATAATATGGGATACCTTACTTCAGCTGGCCTCACACAGCATTGGCATATTATTTGTCTGTGGAGCATGACTTGGCAACCCTGAGCAGAGGAGAATCTGTGCGTGGGCGAGGCCTGTGAGGATGTGGGCGTGGCCATATCACTATGACAAGTTAACATGTTGTTCCTTAGCCCGGAAAATAGCTTGCGTAAAAGCATTGTGGTGTTACGCTAATCCTTTGGGAATTAAGGTATCAGAATCAGAATCAGAAATACTTTATTGATGCCTGAGGGGAAATCGGGTCAGTTGCTCAAATTCACAAAATTAAATTATGAGGAGTAGCAAGTAAAAAGAAAAAAAATACTAAATGTACATGTCATTTTTTTTGTGGTATGCCATGCCCACCGCCATGCCCCATTTTGGCCAAGGGGGCATGAAAAGTCAGGACCTTATTCCTTATCCCGTGATCACCCTTCCCATTAAATTTTGTCGAAATCTGAGCATTTATTTTGGAGTTATGCCGCTGTGTGATTAACAGACGGACGGACAGACCACACCAATTCAGAGGCCAGTCAACAGAAAAGAAGATAAAGAAGCTTAAACGTGTCAAATTAAATGATATCTGAAGCAAGGTTACTGGCTATATAATAACACAAAGATCTGATGTTGGTCGTTCATTTCTTCATTTCTTCATTTCTTCATTTCTTCGACAGCAGCAGCACTAGCACAAACCACAGCCCTGTTAAACTGCGGTGAAGTGTGAAATGAAAGGCTGCCACTGTTGTCTGGATCATCAGTGCCATGTTGCTGTGTTTGACATAGCGTGTGTGAACTCAGACACACACCTACATGGGGGGGTGAGAGCTGGCCTGCTTGGTCTGTACCACCGAAAGATCACACTTCCAACTAGAACACACATCTGCTAACGTAAAGTGAACATAAAAAAAAAGCTTAGTTTTCTTATAAATTGCTTATAAATTATCCCAGTGTGTTTTTGGCCGGTACAGACTTGAGGGCTTTTAATCTGTGATGCCTTCACTGGCTAACTTCAACTTCTGCTGCACCCGACTGTCTGATGTCGTGGGTGTTCAGCGGGCGGTCGCTTCTTGCAAAAGTCTCCCAGGTGAAATGATGGACAAAATAAGTCACAGTGTCTCATGATGTTCAGTTTCATTCCAATAAGACGGACAGCAGGTCATACAAGCCATGTGCAGAGCTGCTAACTTTTCAAAAAACCTTGGAGTGAGATTTGATGGGTGGGGTGGGGTGGGGGGGTGAGTAGCCTCTAACTCATTCATTTCATTGGATAATATGCCGATGGGGTGAGTGGAACTCCCTGATTGATCGAAAAGATTCTTCTGATTGGGCCCCCCCCCCCCAATTCCCCTGGTGTTGTGGGCCTCTTGTAAAAGTGGCCCAGCCGCCGCCGCCGCCGCTTCTGCTCTGCAGGTATAACTTACCAACAGATAGATCACAGATAAACAGAACCGTTTTTAGTCAAGAAAAAAAGGCTCTTGATGAGCACTTCAGCGTGAGAAATCGGAGGTGTGGCGTGAGAGCGTGTGAAGCCAATCAAATGCGTGAGTCTCACGGCCAATGCGTGAGAGTTGGCAGCTCTGCATGTGACTTCCACAGGTTGTTCTGTAACTCCGGCATAAACCATGCACAGTGCTTGCAAGGGTGCGTTTGATTTATTGTTCCTCTACTATCGATTTCTTCCCGACCAAACTATGCACCTTATTGATGTCATTTGCACCGGGCAAGGACGAATGATAAATGACTCTACCAAAATTCAAAACTTGCTAATTTAATGGATTCCAAGCACAACTAAGGTGTTAAAAAACTGGATGCATGAAGCTCAGGGGAGAACATTATGAAGTGATGAAGGTCGGGGTTGTAGTATCAGGAAGAACTTCCGACATGTGATGTGTTTCCATCAGGTGCACATGTTTTTTTTTTTTTTCCTCACCTGTACAACTTTGATGCATTTAATCGTGAACAGGCCTCTGCTGAATTAAGTGGCTGAATTAAGTGCACTTTTGGTGTCTCAGGTGACTAAGAGCTTCCTACTTGCAGGTCAGTGCTGTATAACGTAAGGTGCAGTCTATTACCCATATATATTCTTACATTTACAGCTTTAAAAAAAAAAATGAAATAACATAAAAATCCAAATTTCTCTCGTGGTAATCAACATTCTGCTCTAAAACAGGTTTATTATCGGACTGTCAGTTTATTGAGTCATGTAAATGGCTCAATGACTTTTGCTTGCTCACTGTATTGGCAGCATTATCACACATGAAACACTTGGTGGCAAGGCTTGCATTATCTCCAGAGACAAAAATTGATCTCATCTGCATCAGGCGGCGCACTTCAAGCTCAAATTGAAGATCGAAGCTGTTTGTAAAGGTAACCAGGCTTGCACTCACTTAAATGTGCTGTAACTCTGTTTGCTGGTTTTCTCATTTGTTTGGTTTCTGTTGTTCATATTTTACGTGCTTTTATGTAGTGCTCTCCATTTCTTTTGCTGATTATGTTTAATGTCAAGGCATCAGCATATTTATGAAATGTTCAGTGTCGCCTGTAAGTGTCTGTCCCTTACAAGGAAACACTGAATATAATAAATTTCGGATGCCGTATAATGATGATTGTGTTCTGAGAGGGGCTGATTTGATTGGCCGTGATGGACACTAGCCCTTACAACAGCTACTGGTAATATATTCCTAATCACACTTTGGATTTTTCCGCCATAAATTTCCAAGTATTAAATATTTCCCCTAGATTTTTTTTTTTTCTCGGAGGAGGAATCCTCTGAAATAGCATTTATACATGTCAGTTCAATCTGAATCAGATTAGAATCGATTAATAGATCAGAATCAAATAAATTTTTCACATTAGAATCAGTTCAGGTTAAGGTCTTCCATTTGACAATTAGTGTAGTTTTGATCAACATAATAATAAATAGGTTATCAATTAAACAGCACCATATCGCAGCTGATACTGGTTGGATCATACTGGGTTTTCACAAAAGGTTAATATCAGCCTGATCAGCAGACCAGTATTATTGATCTTAAATCTAAAGGACATGTACGCTCACACACACAGAGACACACACATACACACACACATATACACACAGAGCTGAAAGAGTGGTTCTGATCAATTCACATGGCAGTTCTTCAGAGGATCCTCAAAGAGGAGTGGGAAACAAAAAAAAAAAAAAAAAACTTCAAGTGCTGATATCAAACAGCGGCTGGCACTAATGGTTAACAGCTGATTTTCTGAGATTAGAGGAGGAGGCATCCCTTCCTGTTGAGCCGGGGCCAAAAAGAGCAGGAGAATAATTAGATGCTTTGATGTCTCTGAAAAGGATCACTCGCTTCCTTAGAAGAGTAAAGACCAAGAAAGTTGGTCGGTTTGCATCTCCCTCGCTCTCTCTCTTTCTCTCTCTCTCTCTCTCTCTCTCTCTCTCTCTCAGGGAGCTTCAGTTCCTCAATAAAGGCTCCTGAGGAACGTCCTCATCTTTCCTCTTATCTCAATCTTCTCCTCTTTCCCCCTCCTTCTCATTTCTCTTCCGCTTTTTTTTCCCCCATCCCATCCTGCTCCTTTCTAAAAATCTATGTAGGAGGTGGAAAAAACTCTCCTGACCTTCGGAGATCTTTCTGCTCCCTTTCGATGGGAACAGATCTCTCTCTTTCCTCTCTTTCTCTCCTGTATCCTGCTCTTCCTCTCTCCCATCCTGTCTCTCTCTCTCTCTCTCTCTCTCTCCCCGTCTCTCTCTCTCTCATGTGTCCGTCCTTACTTCCAGGCAGTAAGACGGCAAAAGTTATGACCTCCATGACTCCTTCAAGTCCCAGGGAACCTGTCATGCCAGTGCAGGCCAGACTTTCAGCTCAGTCCCCTGGGCAGAGGGCTGAGGATGGACACCACAGGGCTGGACGTACAGCGCCTGCATACTAACCAACGCCGCATCGCCATCTCTCTGCTCCCCAGTTTGAATAACAATGCACTTAGCCAGGGTTCCCGGTGATTTGCCAAGTCTCACTTTTCTACCGCATGCTGCTGCACAGAGACAGTCCAAAATGGAAATCCTCAGGCTCCATGTCTGTTTCTCTCTGCTTGCTCTTGCTTTGTTTGTTTTATATTATTTCATCTCCATTTTTGGTGGTAAGCGCTCATCACTGTGATGTTTTTGCTTCCTATACTTCCTATAAATCACATGTCAGTCAAACATTGTGGGCGGGACTGTGGCGTCTTGCTCATTGGATTTTCTCTTGATGGCGTTTGAGTTTTTCTAGGTGCGTTTTTTTCTCTGTCAGTTCAGCCATGGTGGCTATCACCACCCATGTTAACCACCCAGTTCTTCTTCTGCCATTTACTCTGAACAAACTGGAAATGTCAAATGCATCACTTCCTAAAAAATGTTCCCAGAATAGGGCTACCAGACACTGAGCAAATTCACAACAACATCAACATTTAGATATGCAGTTTATCATGTTGGCTAAAACTCAAATTTTGTGTCTTTACTGGCTACCGAAAAAAACCCAGAAATATCCTGGCAAACACTTGCTGGAGCACTGAGACTAGAGTGCTCACACCCTCGGAAAATAATGAAAACTACACAAATTGTGTTTTATCTAAAGTATCTATACACACACACTTACACATACAGATACACATCTTGCTGTAGATGTTATGCATTGACAGACCATTACTCAGTTTGCATGGGCGAAGTGGCCCGGATAATAGCTTATATGCGTCATATGGGTTTATTTTGGATAAGCTGCTTAAGTGCATCCTCATATCCTATTCGCAAAAAATCTCTGTATGACTAAACAAAATATCTCAAGTGGAAATTAACCGTGCGTAGACTGCGATAATGGGAAACAAAAGCAGTACAACAAATGTTAGAAACTGTATGCCAAGTATGAAAACTTTTTACAAGCAAAATACGATGTTTAGATACACCAGACTTAATGCCTGAGCATCCCAGTGAATAAGGGAATGTGACATCTGTAGTTGTGCACATGTAAACACACTCCTCAAGGGTGTACACTGTCTTTATCACCATGGCAACATGTACACACTAACAACCACAGAACCACCTCGTCTACCTCAACTACACGCTCACTGCTGTTCAACAGTTGCATGTTGTGTGTGTGTGTGTGTGTGTGTGTGTGTGTGTGTGTGTGTGTATTCACTCATCTACCCCATATTGCAGATAGCGGTTTTATGTAACCTAAAACAACAGAAGAAGCACTTAACACTAACTGCTTTGCACTGCAGTGTCCTCGAACCAAAGCCAGACTGTGCTACTGTGATTATCCTGCTGGTCGAGTGGCCATACACTCACAGAACACACACACACACACACACACAAACACTCAGACACACACAAAACCACACTTACACTATAGCATTATCCCTCTCAGGAATGAGAGCGTACACCACTTGACGGTGTGAATGTTCAGATCTACACTGAGCAGCGGTAAGAGCTCTCAGGTGTCACACAGTAAACCATTCACTTTCCCACAATGTATTTCTATATATGAAAACATTTCAGCGCCGCGTCCAAAGTGAGAGACTCTCCACCGGCGCGCCTCATTTGCATTCGCCACAATGTAGCGGAGAGGCATTAGAGCAGCTTTGATAAACAGAAACCTGCTGGATGGGTTAAGGTGCTGAAAGCACTCAAGAGGGCTTTAGTGAACTCTTAAGGTTCCCCATAATGCAGTTTTCCCAAAGTGTTTACAGTAGATATGTATTATGCGAGTCATTTGCCATTTAAGACTATTTACTGATAGTGCAAAACCGCGATGAGAGTGTTGTATGTTAGCGGGGTGACAGGCTACGTCGACGCACACACACACACACACACAGTAAACTGCTCTGTCTGTGCCTCTGTCTGTGTCCTGTCCTGTTTCCTCTGTCATACCCTTCAGTGCACACAATGAGCTCTAAGTGCTGCACCGTAAGATGAAGATATGCATGCAGACGTGATATAAGCCGCCCTTTTCACTCACCCGATCCTCTCACCGCATACAATGAGCCTTAACAGCAACACCAACATCTGATGTGTCTGTGCACCACTTCTTTATATTTCTTTATGTCTGTGACACCAATTCACAAATGGTTCACATATCCCAAAGACCTTTATAGCCGATATGAGGAATCCATTCAAACCCGGCATGCACACTCTGCTTCATGCTTACACAGGGTTGGTGCACCCAGAATACTGTCATCAGAGAGGTTTTCACATGTGCTGTTGTTATTGTAAAGCAGCTTTCCCTGCCGCAATTAAAGGTGCAACAAGTTGAGTTTAAATGAAATATCTGTGAGAAGACTGGCAGCCTCCACAATATATTTTGTATCATGTATCAAGCATTTTGCTATCATAAATTAAGATGTTAGTTTGTGAGCATATCTCTCTTTTGTACATTTTTGGTGCTGTTTTAGTGCATCATAAGTGCTCTCCTTGACTCAACCTGATAAAGTTCATGTGGTTCACGTCTCTGAGGGTCAAAGTTGGATGCCCCAGGCTAGTTTCAGCCTCTAACCTCTGAGGTCTATGGCTGCAACACAAGCTGCTGCATTGAACGAGTCAGGGGTGAGACCTTGTTGTTTAACGGCTGCAGTGTTACATCAAATTGAAAAAAAATGTAGATACCGTGCATCATTTTGTACACATTTCCCTCTAATGCATCAGGACATGTTTGGCATCTTTGGAAACTTCGGGATCTCGTCTAGATGCATTTGACCAGCCCTCCGATGGGACTGAAGATTTAAATGAGTTTGATGACCTGCGTCTCCGTCAAATTGACCAAAAAATAGTACGACATCAGTCATGGATCATAGCTCCACTTTGTCCCAGGAAGGTTAACCTCTTAAAATGAAAAGTTTTAGTGGTAAATAGTAAGAAAAGCACCCCACATTGTTCAGAGATGAGGGAATTTGATTCCCATGTGAGGTGTGAATACAAAAAAGCATGCTGTTTTTGTATTAAACCCCTGCTATGTTGTCTTTACTCAAGCCTCACTGTACAGCCCACAGCATCAAGGCAGCACAGGCTCAGCTGACGGGAAGATGTACCTGCAAACACAAAGTAAACAAAGTAAACACCATCCATCTGCCTCCCTCTGCAACTTTTACACAGCCCATCCTCCCCACCCCCACACTCCCACCCCGTATTATCCATTCTTGGCCGATCCCTCTGTTGTGTGCGAGGAGTCGAGGATGACCTGCCAAGACTCACCTTTAAAAAATGTAAATCCCTCACTCCTATCATCCTCTAACACACTCCCTCTCTCTGTCAAAAACAGTTTGCGGCGTCCCGGAGCCTACAGCAGCCCGACTGTACGAGAGGTGTTATCGCAGCCTGACGACACAACACCCAGCCATTAATCTCATTACTCCACGCCGCACCGCGAAGAATTGAGACGGAAAGAATAAATAACAACAGCAAAACATGTTGAGCATCAAAAATAGAGAAAACTAAAAAAAAAAAAAAAAATGTGGATGCTTACAGGGTCTTGGCGAGATTTCCCTTTCCTAAACTCTCTCTCTCTCTCTCTGCAACTCACAGCATGTCACCTGTCAGAAGCGACTAAGATGGATGTAGTGCTCCAGATGTAATAGACACGAGGCAGGTAAATGGGATTATGACTAGTTTCTCTTCTCGTACAAACACCTCCTCTTTTTATCCTCCCTGTTAGTTCCCAGTGCCCATCTTGCACTGCACCTTGAATAAGCTCCGCTCTGCCTAAGATGGCTGTCTCTTCCGTGAGGCCAGAACATTGATTTGACACTTATCAACTGTTACAATAGCATTCATTTCTAGTGTCGGTCTCCCATGTCAGCCAGGCCTTGTCTCAGAAATTGCTGGAATATATGAAAGGATATGCTATTATAAAGCCGACTGACACCTGCTGGTTTCCTGGCAAAGGGGAAGATTGTTTGCAGGAGCTGATAATGCAGTATGTAATCGTATAGGCTGCAGTGTGTTGCTGGTGGGCCTGCAGTCACAATCAGTGTCAAGTTTAAAGGACCATCTCGACGATTTTGAATCTTTGGTCTATTCACTACAATGACCCACATTTTACATTGCAATAAACCTTTTTGCAAGTCATGTGCGGGTACTAAAAATGACACAACGTATAATCAAAATGTCCATTTTTGTTTTAGACACCCAGCTTGTAATGTTCTTCTTCTGAAAAAAAGTCATCCATATCCATGAACCATGGAACTGATAACTCGCTGTGTAAAACAAACCTTTTTGAAATGAATAAAATGAAATGAAATGTTTCCCTGGAGGCTAATTACCCTGGTGGAGTGAGCGTTTGAACTTTGCCCAATTTCATGTTACCAGAACACAACAGTGCAGAATCTCCGGTGTGGTCCTTTAATCACCGGCTATGTTGTCTTGCAGGAGGGTTTCGCCCAGAGGTGCTGCACTCGTTGTGGTGTGTTAAACTGATTAAAAATAGAGAATGTTATTACTGAAGCAAATGTTCAACCAAAATAGAGTATTAGCCGACATCAGCCGCCTCTGTTTGGGAACACACACACAAAGGCTCAACAGGCTCAGGAGCGCAGGGGCTGAAAAACTGGCCGTTTGGGCAAACCTGACACCCGACATGGAGCCTTCCTCAACAAGCCTGGACAGAGACAGTGAAGATGAAGATGAGGCAGATGTTGAGGTAGTGGACATGGAGGATGAGGTCCAGGAGGAAGAGACTGAGACCTGGAAGGACTGAGGAAAAATTCAGAAAAATGCAAAAACCAGAGGCTTGAGAAGCTTGAGAGAAAATGCTTTGAATTACATTTTGAATGGGATTTTTTTGAGGGGAGAATATGTTTATTTTACTTAACATTCATGTTTATTGTTCAATGAAAGAATAGATTTAAGTTCTTCTCGCAAATAAATCAAAAATGTCATTTTTGAAATTTGTATGAATTTGCATGCATGTCAGCTTAAGACAAAACAAAATGTTTATATTTATGTTTGTATATGATACAGTAATCCATTAATTCCTGTAAATTCCTTTAAACTCTCATATATTCCTGTTAATTCCCATGGAAAGTTTCTGGAGTTTCTGGAAATTATCTGGTCCTGTGCGAGCCCAGCTGCAGCCTGCCATGCCCCCCCCCTCAGCCCAGCACAGCGGGGCTGAATGGGTGCTCCTCTGTTTTCACTTGTTGGAGCTGAAACCATCAAACATTTACACTGTGAACAACTCAACAACAACAGCAGCGCGTTCCAGAGACAATGACACAGATACCCTGGCATAATCCACAGCCCTCAGCATCAAAGAGTTTTGTTGGGAACATTTCCTGCCAAAGAACGCCATCAAATTGTAAACCACATGTATCCGCCTCTAATTTGTACTCACCGGGGGCAGACAGATACACTTTCCTGATTTTTCTGCAGACTGGAAATCAAAAAAACCCCAAATCACATAAAAAACGATCTCGATGGATAGAGTGTACGAGGTTTTTTTTTTTTTTTTTTTGTATTTTGGGTTATAAACTATGCTTAGATTTTTTTTTTTTAATGTTCAGGCTGTTTTTCATGCAGAGGCGAGCTGTCTCAGAGTTATTTGTTACTGAAGAATCCATACTAAAATATGCAGCACGCGTCGGGCTCAGCCAATATGAGTTTTCAAAGGCTGATACTGGTATTTTGGTACTGAAGCTGCTGATTATGCCAGCAGATAATGCAGATAGCACAGATTGTCAACATTATTAAACGTAACCAATTTTCTGCTCCAAAAATTCCAGGTATTTAAAGGTATTTTGTGTTTCCTCCCGAATTGTGTTCTTATCAGGGTGGAAAAGCCTCTGAAGCAGTACTGAGACTTTCATGGGACTCTAAAACTCTCCACTGGAAGCCAAACTAATGGAAGTGGATCAGCAGCTCCTTAAGGCAGGTGAGGCGGATTTCACTGCTGGTTTTACAGACTGTCGAGTAAAATCCTGCCACACCGCACAGGCATGACTTTATGGTATGACATCTGACATAAAAATAATGATGAAACTAAAATACTGATTAACTGGCCAGGGAGGAAGCTCCATCACATTATTATTTTTACTTTTTTTATACTCAACAGTCAATATTGCACCCATATATCAGTTTGAGCCTACACAAAATGAACCATTTCACAATATGCAGACCTGCACAGACATGCTGCACATAGACAGAGACACAAGGCTCCTCACGATGTGCATGGTAATTGTAGCATTGTCTAGCAAATGAGATGGAGATACTCGGGTGGGAAACAAGAGCATGCCAGGTTTTTGCATTGTGTTACACTTGCCAGCCTAAATTACCATTTGCCTTTGCTTCATTGCCTCCTGCAGATCCAGGCTAAGTTTTGTGTCTGCTCACTTTCAGCTCAATCAGAATTTAAAATGAAACTCCGATGTGGAGTTTTGCTCCCAATCAATCTGTCTAACTGCGATCTTTTATTCTTAATTTATCTGCCGATAAGCCTTTTGCCAATTTGAATTAATGAGATGAAATGAAATTAGAAGTGAATCGGGCAGTTTTAAAGGGAAAATTAGTTGCATATAGCGATCGATCTTGTACTTATCCCTCCCATTGTGAATGGCCAGTGATGGCCAGTGGAGAGGATGCCCTGCCTGGCACACACGCACACACACCCACACCCACACACACACACACACACACACACAGACACACACACAGCATGACACGAGAAAGAAAAGAAAGAAAGTTACGAGAGCCAATGAGTTTTTCCAGCGAAGCAGCAGGATTTTGCATATCACACGTTTGTGCTGTTTAGCAGTGCCAGCCTCCTGCTCATCACATACGTACTTTATACACGACAGCATTATGACACCAAACACATCCAAGTGACACGTAGAGGGGCCGTAACAGTGTCAGTTCCACTGAAGCCAGCAGACTAACTATGGCTTGATTTATGAGGCAGCCTGCAGTTCCCCTTATAACATATGGTAAAGACGTCATGTATGCATGATGAGGCATCCATAAGGGAGGCACTGCAACTGATTTATAGCGACTGGAGACGAGCACAGAATCACCAACATCCACTTTTTGTCAGAGTTAATTTCTCAACCTCACTCACTACAGGAAAAAAAGAATGATTAACAGGCCATGCCTATATTAATCAAGAGTGCTATAGATGTGATGATTGCGCAGAGGATGTGAGGGTCTCAGCAGGCAGGGAGGAAAATCACTTGGATCATCATGACAAAGCCTTTTTTAACCTGTAACTAATCAAGTGCATTGTTGAAGAACATCATGCTATTTGGCCAACACTGACACCCTGGCAAGAGACCTTTAGCACACCATTGTCCACCCAACTTTGCTAAAATCCACTTTGATTTTTCATGGACAGTGGAAACTGAAAATGAGCAGACAACAAGAGGACAAAAGGCATCAAAAAACAAAATAAGGAACCAGAAAATAGATGATTTCTGGTGTTATGTTCTGGTTATCTCAATGGCTTTATGAAGAATGATTTGATGTTTCTCAAGATTTGGGGTGTCATCTTGTTTATTGTAAAACTTTGGGCATGGAAAGCCCTTTGAGACTGTAAACAGTGATACTGGGCTCTAAATAAATGTGAGCTTTAACTTGATGTTCTGATTTAGCAAGCAAAGTCCTCTGCCCGTTCCACACTAGAAGCATACCAGATGATATCACTGGATGATATCACCAGATGATATCACCTTGGAAAGTGTCCTGATGGGATCTGGCAGAGTCATAGTCACAAAAACAGGACTCAGTCATCTTGCAGAGTGGCAGTTTGGTGGGAGATTAGCCTCTCCTCGTCCATCTCTACTCTCGCCAGTGTGAGCAACGTGGAGGTTCAATGTAGTTTCCAGCCAACAGCAGAGCTTTAGGCGCTCTGTGCACCCACGGTTCATTTTTTTCATGCCACCCCGTTGTTCTCTCATGCACTCGCACTGCATTCAGTGAGCAACAGTTTATATATTAGACTCAGAATATACATACACTCAGTGTCCATTTTATTAGCTCCACCTGTACAGTCTAATGCAGTTCAGTGCAACAGCTCTGCCATAAATTCTACCTTTTAAGAAAGTTTATAATAGATAGATAGATAGATAGATTTTTATTGTCATTGCACAATCATATACGTATAATAATGCAACGAAATTAGGGCTCAGTCCTTTCGGTGCAGGGGAGAATAGAAAGCATCGTGCATCTTGCTAGTTGAATAGCCAAGTCCAGTAATAGATGGCTGCAGCCATGTCTCTGATATCAGAAAAAATGCAACAGTCACGGAAACACTTGTTGGATGTTCAAGCACAGTTCGTCATCCCGTGTTCGCCATGGACCTGGCGCTGGAAAAAGCTGGGAGGCGGCGGCCCAAAGGGCTGTCCTTTCAGCCGTGTCAACGCACCGGCCCTGCAGCCTCGGCGTCCTCTGGAATGTCCTGGCAGCGATGAAAGTCCGGTGAAATTGGCATCCCGCAGCGCAATCCCAAGCTCAAAAGGTCCTGATAACTGTTGTTTCCTTTGCTTGTTTACGTTTCCTCCTGGACTGGAAGAACTATCCACGGAGACCCCGGTGTTCTAACGGCATCCTCCGGAATGTCCTGGTAGCGATGAAAGTCCGGCGAAATTGGTACCTCGCAGCACAATCCCAAGCTCAAAAGGTGCTGACGACTGTACGCGTACATTGCCCAACATAAGGTGGTGGTTTAAGCTAAAAACACAACCGTTCACACATACAAAAACATATAATATGGCACCGAGAGTGGAGAGCTGCAGCCGCTGCGTCTATGCGCGCTGCCATGGCGCTGCCATGGCAACCACCAAGTTATAATGTTAGTTTTGTTGACATTGTGGAGAATGTGTCAATTTATTTCTATGTTTATCATTGAGGTTGTAGTTTGCAGAGGTCTTGTACTGGCCTACATTTTATTGAGAGGTGTTTCTAATTTTTTGTCCTCCCTATTTAGCATACATGAGGCAGGCAGAATAGTGGAAACAGCTGTCAATAAAATGCAGTCCAGACCAACAGCAGCACTAACTATGAGCTCAATGCCAAACATAGAAGTGAATGAACTCCTCTATTACTGTGACAACAAGAAAAGCTGAGCATTATAGGCAGCAGGAAAGGAAACTTTATGGTACAACAGTTGCATTGGATTGGATTCGACTGTACAAGTGTAACTAATAAAGGGGTCATTGAGTACATATCTCTGTGTATGTGTTTTGCTATATACTATGATGTACTTTTTTAAATATCCCATGTATTTTTTAATCATTGCAATTAATTTTAGCTGTCTCATCAACTGGACATGCAAGTGTACACGCATGTATTTGACACACTTGTGGTAATTAGTGTGTGCCTTCATAGAGAGGAAAAACAGCATATAGCCATAGTCACTGAGGAAGGCCAGCTGTCGAAAAATGTCTTCTGTTCAACATATGGAATAAATAAACATTCAGAATTTTTTTTTTTTACTTGTGTGAGCGCATTTTCTAGATGGAAATTTTATCTGATATCTGGATGCTGCACCAGAAGATGGCAGGGGTTACTCTGTTTTGACATTCATGACCTGACCTCTGTAGTGTCCTGAACAAGTTTTGGGCTGTGTCGGGATCACAGACTGTGAGAGGCCAGTCTACCGCGAGCAGCGTCCGTTGTTTTGCTTGGTGTCAGTTTGGAGATCAGAGGTCCTGAGCAGCAGGATAATCTCAGTTATGATACCCCGTCCTCGCCTTCAGCAGATTTACCACAAAAAAGTATGAGAAACCCGCTGCTCTGCGTGTGATGGAGTGTGTTCTCAAAGTCAGTTAGGAAAGTCTTTAAAAGTCTTCTGATGTGTGCCCAGAATAAAGCAAACACACTGTTCTGCCAGTCATACATCCCATCCAATTTTTAAATTGTCATAGACACACAGAGAGACGTCTTTGGTGGTGACCCTAATATGTTTGCCTGTCTCCGCTCTCAAACAGACTGGGAAATAGCAATGACTGATAACTTCATAAGGGGAACTGGAAAAGGGATGCTGGTGGAAATGCCAGTCGGTTGGTTGTATCCAAATGGGTGTGCATATCTGTATAGTCACACTGCCAGCTCCCAGCAGTACTGGGGCTCCATTAATTCCTCCTGTGACCCAATAGTCTGCTGGCTCACTGCTTAACAACACGTGTCAGCACATTCACAGCCCTCTCTGCCTGCCTCTGTCTTGTTCACGGACTCTCTTTTTATCACCCTACTGCAAAAAAAAAAAAAAAAAAAAAAAATCCCTCTTGCCTGTTCCATACCATCCTTTCTCCATCTCTCTGCGATCCCCATCCTCTTTCACTCGGACTCCCGTTCTCTATCTCTCTTCCCCTCACAGTCTCGCTCTCCCTCTCGTCATGGAGGTGAGTCTTGGCGGGGCTCCAGGGTAATATCCATGAGGACAAGTAAACTATGGGCCCTCAGCCCAACGGAGAGCAGCTAGAGTGGGTGTCATCACAAGCCAGGGGGCGAGGAGTTTAGCATGCAGCACACCTACTAATGCTTTTATAATATAATCAAAAGCAAAAGTACAATGAGGATCAGTGAGTGAAAGTGTGTAGTTTTTCCTTTGCTGTTGTTGTGGATTTTTTTTTTTATATAATATCGCTCAGTTGTGTTGTTTTGGCCACATTTTATCATATCAAGATGATACTTTCATTGTTGATGATGCGAATGTAAAAGGGCACATGATGCGACAATGTTTTCTTCTTTTTTCGCTCACAAAGCAGCTGCTTGTTATGTGTGTTACATATGAAACTAATCTTGTTCCGCTATTGCACATATTGCCTAGAATGTAAAATGGTAAATGGACTGCATTTCTAAAGCACTTTTCTAGTCTACTGACCACTCAAAGCGCTTTATGTTTGCTTCACATTCACACACTCATGGCAGAGACTACCATGCAAGGTCCCATGCTGTCCATCAGGAGTCACTTTGACACACTCTGGGGGAGCTGGGAATAAAACCGGGAACCCTCTGATTACCAGACAACCACTCTACCTCCTAAGCCACACCACCCCAAAATATTAGCATGACATGAAGAAACTGAATCAACAATTTGCTCACTGATATTTTGCTTCATAGTCACATTTGGTTTTCAAGTCAATAGCTCATGAGTAGTACAGTAAATTAGATTACAGAGACACACATTCTTCACATTGTAAGCCTTGCAGTTTTCCTCAGAGTACTTTGACTGAATACATTAATGTTAACCAAGTATGAAGGACTAAAAACCGACAGGAACAGCAGGAATAAAGCCAGTGCAAAATACATAAAAGCCTGCCTAGAAGAGAAATATGTGATTATAAGAGGCCACTTCTGGCTGAAAGCTCTGAGTGATCCAAGCCAAGGGCCTCGCAGGCAAACACTAGATCACCTAAACCTTGGGTTGGCGGAAAGGTTTCAGGCTGGGGAGCAATTGGTTTCAAAAGTAGCATGCCGCCAGTGTAGAGAGGCTAATATTTAGGATAATATGATCCTGCAGGGCAATGATGAAAAGGATGTGCATGCTCAGCAAACCTTGCCTAGATAAATAAAGGTTAATAAAGAGATATGAGGGAACAGGACATTGCAACACTCAATGTGTGATTATTGTATATAAAAGCAGATTTAATGCTGCATTAGGCAAGATTTTTATGTAAAAACACACCTGTCCTATCTGCCTAAATCACAGTGGGGCTGCAACAGAGAAGAGCCTCCCATTCCCACTAATTAAGTCGCTGTTGATTGGTCCTATCTGCCTAAATTAGATTCTGGAGTCTGGTGCGGACACTAGTGGGAAATCTTCTCTCACAGGGAGCGAAGAATTAAAATAAAAAAGTGTCTCCTAAACAGCAGAGAAATGAACGCTCGGTCTAGAGAAAATTGGACTCACTAATGATGGCTGAATCCACCACTACTACATCACATGCTAAGAAGACACCAGATGGTGTTCAGGGTGGTTTCTGGGTAGAGAAGTCCTTCACACAGGAATCAGACCAATAGTTGTCCACTTGGTGCTTTTAGTGATGTTGAAACATAAAACCCTCACCCGTAGTGAGTTATAAGTCCACAAAAACATGTTAAACCACCACTCCACCATGAATTTTGTTTTATTCATACATTTTAGATTCAAGCTTCATGTATGTACCAGGAGACAATGACTGTGATGATGAATATATCCACGGCCAGTAACAATGACTGCAAATTTATCTGCATTTGGCTAATGGGTTTTGGGGCTTCAGTTTGTCATCATCAAAGCAGCCATGCAATTCCAGCAGCTCACTGGGATCATTTAGGCCTCAAAAAACAGTGGCCATCGTAAAACAGTGGCCCACAGTGATGATCTTTCTCCTGCAGTGATGGCATTCATGCTCATGGCAATGTTTATTCATGGTTATGACGTTTGTACCTGCAGCGATCACATTTCTTCTTGTGGCAATCATGTTTTCAAGCCGCGATGATGATATTTGTAGTCGTAGCAATCACGGTTCTACCCATGATGATGATGTTTATACCTGGGGTGATATCATTTATACTTGCGGTGACAACTTTTTTACACATGGTACAGACATTTCTAACCCTTGCAAGGGTGTTTTGACACATGGCGGTATTGTTTCTATTCATTACGTTGATATTTCTAAACGCAATAATGATGTTTTTATCCATCCTGATGAGTTTTCCACCTGCAGTCATGACATTTCTAACCATGTTGATAACATTTCTACCTGCAATGATGATGTTTCTACCCATGGTAATCATGTGTCTACCTGTGGTGAGGATGGTTCTTCATGCTGATAAAATTTCTACGTATGCTGATGACATTTCTACATATAGTCATGACGTTTCAGTCCACCCTGATCATGTTTCCAGCTGCAGTCAGAACATTTCTAACCATGTTGCTAACATTTCTTCCCTTGCTGATGATATTTCTACCTGCAATCATGACGTTTCTACTCCTAGTAATCATGTTTTTACCTAATGTGATGACGTTTCTATCCATGGTGATAACATCTCTACACAAAATAATGGTATTTCTGCCTTCATCGATAATGTTTTTGTCCATAGTAATCATGTCTCTACTCATCGTGATGGCATTTCTACACAAAGTAATGACATTTCTACCATCAGTGGTGATGTTTCTAACCATGGTGGTGATAGTTACACATGCTGATGAGATCTCTGTCCATGCTGATGACATTTCCACTCCATGCTGATTAAGCTTCCACCCACAGCGATGACGTTTCTACAAATTATGATGGCATTTCTACCTGTAATGATGGTGCTTCTCCCCATGGTGATGACTCTTATACCCACAGTGATGATGTTTCTGCAATGATGACGTCTCTGCCTGCCATAATCATCAGACTTCTTCTTGTAGTAGTGATGTTTCCCAGCCGTGATGAGGTTTCTACCTGTGGTGATGATGTTTATACCCACGGTGATAACATTTGTTATCATGTGTTAACATCTACCCTGTGGGCAGAAACCCTCACTAATGTGAACACACTGTGCAATCTGCGTTTTCGCCTGGCTGACTGCCTGAACCCCTATCTCGATGAGATATCCAGATTACATTTTAGTGGTGGCTGTAAAAGTGATCTTAGTTAAATAGACAAATATAGAGAAATACTGTAAGAAATGTTGTTTCAATTAAGGATATAGCCATGAAGTAACATATAAGAAGAAAACCATTTTGGACACCACAATATAAAAACCTTATTTTCAATGATGTGGTAAAAATCAAATAAGTAAGTCATTTTTCACTGTGGCACATCTCCCTTCATACTGCATAACTATGGGTCCATTTAA
Organism: Myripristis murdjan; assembly: GCF_902150065.1. Taxonomy (NCBI): domain Eukaryota; kingdom Metazoa; phylum Chordata; class Actinopteri; order Holocentriformes; family Holocentridae; genus Myripristis; species Myripristis murdjan. The sequence goes on along the minus strand of NC_043983.1, from coordinate 30,659,608 downwards.
CACAAAAGTAATGGGAAAATACACACTAAAAAAAAACAATTTATATCATCCTTTGATGTTGGACAGTTTGCTCTAGGTGTGTAAATACGAGCACGTCTAGAAACAGCTCATAACAGCGGGTGCAAAAGTCTTTTGATATTTCATCAAGAGACAAAACCTGGAGCTGTTCCAATGACAGTGAATGGGCGAACAACTTTGTGGACAAAGTGACAGTGCTCAGGGTAATTTTATGGGCTATGGGCTCATTTTCTGGTTCAGGAAGTGTTAGCAGTGCAGTGAAATGTAGCTCATTTGGATGTAAAAGCTCCAACAGGCATTCTGTTGATCCACAAAAATCTGTCACCGCCTGTGAAAGAAGCCTCAGAGTTTACATCTGAATCACAGGTGTGAGTGTCGTACTTTAGTTTTCAGTCAGAGGAGAAAAAAGACCTCATGCTCATATTCTCAGATTTTGACTGGACTTCCCAAGAAACTGCAGGAGCACCGTTGTTCAATGTAGTTTTAAATCAAGCATTATTCTCATTTAAGTGTCCCACCCAATAAAAGTAGGGGGATAAATGAATAAAAGCAACATGGAACAGGTACTAACAGGCAGTAAAATGTTCAGCACTACCCATCACACTGCCATTACCCCAGCTGCATTTACATTCTCCCGCCTCTTTATGGCTCCCACACCCTGGAAGTGGTGATTCGAGCTTGTAAAGCATGCAGAGAGAGAGAAGGGGACACACTGAGTTTAAGAGATATACGTTGAAAAACTAAAAAGACTAAAAGACTGAGAAAAAAAATCTTTTTTGAGACATCGTCTCCTCTCCCCCTCCCCTTCCATCTTCCATCTGGGCTGTTTGTGTTGTGGTTAATGTGATAGCGCAATGGATTGAGAACCATTAATTAAGTCCGTGAATGTCTGAGTGTGTGTGTGTGTGTGTGTGTGTGTGTGTGTGTGTGTGTGTGTGTGTGTGGCAAGTGGAGAGTGAAAAATTACATGTTAATGACTGGGACCACTCAGCCCATCACTACTTCTTTGTTATTCCACTATAAATGGATTGTTCATAGTATATGAATATGCACACACACACACACACACACACACACACACACACACACACATGCACACAGCAACTCTGCTTTCTCCTTAGATATTTCATGTCATTAGATTTAATCCTGATATTGGCTGCAGTACAAATCCAGAGCAACCAAGGTCATGACTCAACACCCTTGCTTTCACATGGCCATGTCTGCACACACACACACACACACACACACACACATGCGCGTGTGCACACAAATGGAACCATTTGGAGCCATATATTACTATGAGAAAGTTACAAGAAAGTCGAGTACGCCGCACTTGCCGATGCCTCTCGTCCAAATTGGTGGAAAGTGAAAGTGAAATTGGACAGAGAGGACCCTGTGGAATCAGGACAGAAAGTTTAATTGGCCTGCCACTCGAGGTGAACCATTTTGATCCACCTACACTGTTCACTGTGTGAGTCAGTCTTTTATTTCCTTACCGCATTCATATTTAAACTTCTCCCCTGCTAGCACACACCATGAACCCTCTTATTCCTCCCCTGTTAGTACCTGCTGCTGCAGCTCTCTCTCTCTCTCTCTCTCTCTCTCGCTCTCTCTCATTCACATCTGCTGTTTTGCAAGCAGCGTTTCTTTTGTCTGGGAGCATTTGTATTAAAGGGAACAGGGTGATATTTTTAAAAATGAAATCTGTTTTTCAAGAGTTTATGTGTCCTTAGATGTTACTTGTTTGCTGTAAAACAGTGAAGATTGTTGTCTTGCTTAATTTGTACTTGGATTTAAAAAAAAAAAAAAGGTGTCTGAAATGGATCAGACAGTAAATGTTCTTTTTTTATGTAGAAAATTGGCCTTGTTGGATTTGACTATTAATTTCATCTCTAGTGCTGACAGCCAATCAGAACTGCAGCTCTCTCTGGCTCTGAAAAAACAGCCTGAAAATGACCTGCGATGCTCTAAATTGGCCTTTCTTATTGCACCAAACTCAAGCAGGCTTGTGTGAGGGGCTGTCAGGGTCAGGGTCCAGGTTCCTGTCTGGCCCTTCAAATGCCCATGGGCCAGACGGGGCTAACAGTGGCCTGAGGCAGAGTCGAGAGTCATAGGCAGGGCTCACCCGGCTTTGGGCAGGGAGACGGCTACAGCTGGTAAGTACAGATAAACCATAAGGCTTTTTTTCTTTCTTTCTTAGGAGTGCAACAGTATTTTTAATTGACTTGTTTTCATCCTCTACAGCCTTTCCCTAATTTTAGCCACAACTTACTTATGCCTAACCCTAACCTTAACCTTGGTTTGACGTCAGCAGGCTCCCAGCATTAAAATGAACGCAAGCTCCACCTAGCTGGTACCTGCATGGCCGCCTGAAGGGGCAGCCTTAAACAAGCGCACCCTGCCTCTCCTCTCCTCCCCTCCTCCCCTCTCTTTTCCTCTTCATCATCACCCACACAAACAGAGCTGTAAGTTACAGCGACACCCATTCATATACCTTTCTTGTTTGCCCCAGCCTTCAGTGTAAATTATCCTCCTGGGATGATATTCACAATGTCCTCAGTTCATTTGACCTTGGATTGCAATTTGTCTTCAACTTCAGCTGATAAAGAGCTATATTCATTGAGTCAGGCCTACAGAACAACTTAACTTGAAAATTTACACTGCAGCGTCCCTCTGTAAGCTCGAGGTCATAGTTGTTGTTGTTTTCGTTTTTTTTTTTTTTTTTTTCAGCAGGATAACAAATGGTGGTTAAACTTCTGAATCCTGAACATGTCACCGGCACACAAAAAACCCTCCCTTTTTCTGTTTTATTACTATTAAGCATGGCAGTAGAAATTAAAAAAAAAAAAAAAAAAAAAAAAAAAAAAAAGTAAGACGCTTTGAAAGAAACTTTGAAAGACTCAGGCTGACAGTGTTGGCACACAGGGTCTTCAACTCTCCCCAGGTGTCAGACAAACTGTTGTTCAGGTCTTCAATATAATCCCACCACAAAACTATCTATCTGTCTATACATCAAAAACAGAACTTGCCTCCGGCTTGGGAAAAAAAACCACTGTCATTGAGATGAGGGGTGCGTTATTTGAGTTGGAGAGCAAAGCGAGGGGGACGGGGTGCTCTCAAACCAGACGAATGGAGGGTTGTTGTATCGACCAGAGGATTAGGAAAAGGATCTGTCCAGCAAGCTCCATGCAAGATTTATCAGCTCACCAGCAGCAGGAGAGAGAGAGAGAGGGGGAGTCTCTCTCTGAAGGCCAGATGCTTCAAAAGCTTGTGGCTGATGTTTGCAAGTTCCTATTAATGTTGCAGACCTTGTCTGGCCGGCCAAAAATAAGTACAAGAGGAGAGGGATGAGAGCGGTGAGGTGAGGGTAGAGGAGAGGACCTGTGAAGGTGCGTCAAGTTTCATCCCATGTAAGGAAAACAGAGCAGAAGGCTGGTGAGAAGAACACACTGTATGTGTAATCACAGCTGCTGTGTTGGCAACCCAACAGAAAGTTTAACAATTCTCTCTAAATTCATAATTCAGGACATCATGTGCAGTGAGTACATGTCCATGTGATTTATCTAATTCAACCTATGCCCCATAGAGTGCAGATCGGGCTGCATGTTTTTGTTCAAAGCTGACCCGAGACGAGAGCATAGCCCGACCTCAACCCGACAGGCACTCTTTTTTTGTGTCCGAACCTGACCTGAGCCCGAGATTTTGCCAATCCTCCATCGCTAGGTTACATTTACCAGCTGAAAGAGCCGACCCGAACTTGACCCAAACCTGAACATAATTTATAATTTTATAACCTGGCCTGGGTCAGGTATCCACACTGTAATACCCAGATCACGAAAGCCTTTACATTTGCACTTCCCAATGCTCTTTCTCGCTGTGTTTTATGTTTCCTATTTGTGTGGAGTGAGTGGGACACCTGTGCACCTGGACCTATGGAAAGAGTTTAAATTTATTCCATTAAAGAAAGAAGGGAACGCAGCTTTAACCAGTTCCAACTGTAGACTTGTTAGTATACTCCCTGTGCTAAGTAAGATATTTGAGAAGTGATTTTTAGTGCAATCATTAAATTAGTTTAGTAGTAATGGATTGCTTACAAATGGATTACAAACCAGGACACTGTACTGGTACTGCATTAGTACACATGACTGATCTATGGTTAACATGTATGGATGACAGGAAACTAGTTGGGGCACTCCTCTTGGATCTTACAGCAGCTTTTGATGTCACTGAGTATTCTCATTGCAAAGCTCAAATATTACGTTTTTTTCTCCCTAAGCTCTTGGTTGGATGATGAAATTCCTCTCTGACAGATCACAGCAAGAATTTTTCAATGGCAGCTTTTCATGACAGCAAAAAGATATCTTGTGGTGTTCCACAGGGGAGTTGCTTAGGTCCACTTTTATTTTCAATTCAATTTCAATTTTCACGTATGACCTATCAAATACTGTTGAAAATTAAAAGAGCCAAGAGAGAATTTACATTTTGAGTTACACAGCATTACTAAATAGGTGAGACTGAACAGATTAATGCTAAACATTGATAAAAGTAAATGTATTGTATTTGGTATTAAGGATATTCTTGCAAATGCTTCTGCACTTGAACTCTGTGCAGATGAGGCATCTGTTGAGCAGGTCACTAAAACCAAATTACTTGGTGTCAAATTGGATAATTTATTGTTTTGGCATGCGTTCCATCCTCTGCTATGATTGATGTTGTTCAGTCTCTTGTTCTGTCCCAGCTGGAGAACCGCCCACTTATCTGGTCAAGTGCTGCAGGAAAAACTTCCAAAAAAAGCCCTCAAACTGCACAGAATAGAGCAGCTAGATTGTCATGGCAAACCTGTGGAGGCCAAATTAAAACTCTGTCTTCAGAGTTTTAATTTGACACTTCACACATAACACTCCGCAATTTTTTTATTTATTTATTTATTTATTTTTTTTACATTAAAATGGTATTTACTGTTTTTTGGCAGCAGGAAGACTAGCGACTACTTTGTGGAAGCTAATGGGGATCCGAATAAAGAAGAAGAAGAAGAACTGAGTGGTTAGCACAGAGATGGGAAGGAAGCAAGACCGTGCACCCATTATCCACCTCTGTCATCAGCTTTGGAAAAAATAACCAAAACTCAGACTGAATGGGGTTGGACGCATTATTTCTTCTACCAATAAGAGTGAAAGGCTTCTTTGTTTGAGTCAGGAAAACAGTATGTTGCATGTTTATTTTATTTTGCAGTGTGTATAGTCCCTAGGTCCAGAACAATGTGTGGACTTCAAACCATAGAACTTGAACTGATTGGACAGGAACGTTGATTTGAATGGGACTGACTATTCAAATTTTGCGCTTCAAATTTTTTAGTCCTTGCTTGGTGTAATACTATCTGTTATTGAATGTAGACTACAGCCCAGTCATCAGAGGAAAAAACCATGTTAGCACTTTATGTTTCACAGACGTGGTAACATCTATTGCATTTTTAAACTGTATTTTGAACTGTATCTGTATAGAGAGATTGTCATTGAGGATTTATTGAGGAACTTCGTTTGCAGCATTCTTGAAATCTTGTACATAGAATATTTTGTTTTGTTTTCATTTTTTCCCATTTTTGCATATCTTTGTAAACTGTTTGCACCTCGGGAGGCTGGCACAATAAATCACACCATCATATTCTCTGGCTACACCTGCATTTTTCCAGTTTTTCTGAGTTTCAAATAGACAAACGTGACATTTCCTAATCTTACCCAAGTAGTTTTGGTCACTAACAAAGCTAATGAAGCAAACAAAAGTGGCTAAAGTAGTTGACAGTAATGTTGTAGTAATGTTAACAGTCACATGATGATGATGCAGGCTCCATAAGTGTAAATGATGATGTGCAACGTATTTTTGGTTCAGAAACATTGTCATTTCAATGTATCTGGTGGTTTGCAGACATGTAAAATGGAGATATTTATTCTGGCGACTGGGTTGTGTATAAACAGAATTATATCCACAGTGTGAAGAGCTAATCATCAAGGCTACAGTGAGCAGAAACTAACTATTATTCCACTGGGTTTAGGATATTCCCTCTCATTCAGTCTTGCAGCATCACAGTCCCGCCCACTCAGTTTGATTGACAGGTGATATGTGGGAAGCGCAGGGCAGAAACACCACAGTGATGAACGCTTGGCACCACAGACGCAGAGAGTTTTAAAACCTGAGGATATGTACGGATTTGTTTACTCGGAAATGTCACTTGAAGTCGTGAGACAGCGAAATGGGTGCGCACTCCACTATCTGGGGATGTGTTTTAATATTTTGTTTGCTGTGTGTATTGGGTTGTAGAGCTGTACAGTGTGAGGGTTACAATAACAGGGCCTGGTTGTTTGCCAAGAAGGAGAAGAAGAAGAGTATTCAGGCAAATGCTGATAGTACCAAGCCATTAGCTGGAAGAGTTGGAGAATGGGAGAATAAACAATTAGAATAATTACATTTTCCATTCTCTGCTTAATACAAGTGTTAACCCCAAGACTGGGGCTAAACTCATTACTGAGAGAGAGAGAGAGAGGGAGAGAGAGAGAGAGAGAGAGATTTGTGCGAATTCTGTCAACCTACGTTTGAAAAAAAAAAAACAGAATTGAGTCTAATTAAGAACTATTCTCAACACTGAAGTAAGTGTATGAGTGTGTGTGTGTGTGAGAGAGAGAAAGAGTATGTGTGTGTGTGTGTGTTCCCGTTGCTTGCCCTTGACTGTGGCCCTGACAGCTACAGAGATCTATAGCCAGCGGACAGCTACGACCATCTACTATATTACTGCTGCTCTGTCCTTTAATCTGCTAGTGTGTGTGTGTGTGTGTGTGTGTGTGCGCGCATGTAAATAGTTTAGGACACAGACAATGCGGTTCAAGGCCAAAGGATCATGGTTCATCATCACCTCAGTGCACAGGGAGCACACACAGTGCTCACATACGTCCACACATACACACACACACACACACACACACACACACACACTGTGGGAGTGTTGCGTTGTTAAGTCTGAATAACTGACTTGCCAGCACATGCACATGCTCACAACTTTACACACACACACACACACACACACATACACACACACAGGCCATATGCATTTTCAATGTCATGGCAGCAACGCAACATATCAATCACCTAATATCAAACCTTATGGGCTATACAGAACCTTTTAGTCTTAATAATACTTAGACACACACACACACACACACACACACACAAACACATACATGCAAACCTCCCTCCTGCCCAAAAGCAGTGTCAGTGTCAGAGCTCACACCTACGCACTTCCTGTGTCATCCTACACTTTCTGATGCTGCATTTGATTGCATGCCAGAAACTCGGATTTCTGGCTTCTTATTTGGGAAAAAAAATGCACAGAATGCCCTTTTATGGTGGAGTTCTTCATCACCAAGTCAGGCAAGTTTCCTCAACTCCTAGTTCATGGCATCTCAACATCACTTCCCACCGTTAACAGGTAAAAAATGTCTGCTTAAATGGAGAAAGGGACACATGAATTGAATCAACTGAACAAAACACCGATCGCTGCACCAGAGAAAACAGGCAAAGTCGGACCAATCAGCGTCCTGTGCAGAGCTACAGGCGGGGCTGAGGTGATGACGACAAAAACAGAACAGAAACAACACAATGTAGATTTCTGTACAAAGACTAACAAGCCAGCATTATGCTTCCTAGTAGATTTTTTTTCTCACGTTCTCATTTATAACAGCTGTTGCCGCTTTAGCTGCTGATTGACAGAGGATTGATTCAATCAGCTGCTTTGTATTTTTTTGTAAACCCCCGTAGCTGCCACTTATTTTCCAAACAGCCTGAATTAGTGCCCAGACAGTGTTTCGTGTAGTAAATAAGAGCAAAAAAATCAGAGTATGGCTGTGTCGGGCTGGGCTATAAAATGAGGCAGACTCTGGTGCTGTCATGTTGCTGTGATGAAGGCTTGGTCTTGCCAAAAATGCATTGGCCTGTGCCAAAATTTAAAATCTTTCCTCTAAATATCTGAAGTGCCACTGCTTTGAGCTGCTGCTGAACATTTTCTCCTTTCTGATTTCAACATTTCTCAGGTCTTCGCTCCTTCCACCATCTTCCCTTTACATCTGACGTCGCTGTGCGTTCTTCTAGCACGAACAGCGGCCTCTTCCTGTTCTGTGTGGTAATGCAACACAGCCAAATCTTTTCCCGCCTAATCTCACCTTGTCACGCACTTGTGACCGCGCAGACGCTTGTAGATGTTGGCAAAATGGCAGTAATACTGCTACCGTCATGGGATTTACTCAGTAGCAAGGATCTCCTGATGTTACAATGCTTTATGTACCACCTTTAAGGATTTACCGAAGGACACATTTTCTGAAGCTCATCATCATTTTATTTCCTCAAGAAGCCTTTCCAGTAAAACATGTTCTTAGTCTTTTATGTTTCCATGTGCTATTCCCAAATCTTCTTCCTCATGCCTTTGTAACACATTTTTCAGGATCATTCCAAATTAATGATTATTTTATTTGCATGTAGCTGGTGGCTCCATCTCTTGTTTGGTAAAAAAAAAAAAAAAAAAAAAAAATTCAAACAGTATCACATCAAGTGTTAATTCTAGCTGAAGTTACAAATGCCAGCTACACTTGACAAACCAGCTAAATTCTGTAATATATACAACTGATTAATAAACCTGTAGGCCAACTTAGACATAGACCTACAAAAGCAAATAATTTGAGCTGTAAATTTAAGCCAGAATTTATGCACAGACGGAGTTTAAAGACTCACCAAGTGATTCTTAGACCATATACACACGTATATATATTTCCTGTAATAGGCTATAAATAATGTACATCTCACATGAGACAAATATTAAAAGCATTTTGTGAGCTTTTTTAATCTGCACAGTGTGGGTCTGCATGAGCGATAGAGGCGGAGGAGCTTCACACCGACAAAGACAACAGCGTATTTGTTGGTCATAATAAGTAAATCACCACATCTCGTGAGCATCAACACTGTCCGCTGACAAGCTCACCATCAAATGATCTGATTGGCCTTTTCCGACTGACACTTACGGTGATGTGGCTAAAACACCAATCAGGAATTTGATCGCTCCTTTCTCAAAAAAAGGGATAAGAGCTCAAACACCTGTCAACTGATTGGTTTCAGTATTGAAGTCTCAGCAACATTCAGCATCTCAGTAGCGCTAACGGTGTGTGTGTGTGTGTGTGTGTGTGTGTGTGTGTGTGTGTGTGTGTGTGCGGAGGTGTCGTTTCCGCATGTCGCTGTCTTTCACCTGATCAACAAGACGAGCCCGCCTGACTGACCGCCGCTCACCAGCGACCTGCCGAGCTCTGCCGCAAGATCTGCATGTCGATTCTATTTGTGTGTGTGTGTGTGTGTGTGTGTGAGCGGTAAAGTGAAGAGGTCAGCAGCTCCTTAACGAAGCAGCAATTTTCATAAATGAGTACAAAGCAGTGTGTGTGTGTGTGTGTACTTGTGTGCATTTGTGTATGTGAGTGTGTATTTGTGAGGGTGTGTGTGTGTGTGTGTGTGTGTGTGTGTGTGTGTACAAGAGGAAAGGAAGCGCAACAACCAACAGCACAGCTTTTGAATACAAATCTGCGCCCAACTCTCATGCTTCATTGGCTGCAATAACACCCCCCCACCCCCCAACACACACACACACACACACACACACACACACACACCCCACACCCCACCCGACGCACCCACACACACATTTGCAAAATGCTTTCTCTGATAATTAACTTTCACCACCCTCCCCCGTGCCCTCCCCGTACACCACCCAACACACACACACACACACTTCCCACCCTCGCATACATAGAAATCCACACACACACACACACACACACACACACACATATATGCACACACCTCTCGATTCCAAAGGGATTCCTGGCTGTGATCAATGTTGAGATCCTTCTCCGTTTCACCCCCCTGGTCACTGCTTATTACAGTGTTACAAATCTCATTTGATACACACACACACACACACACACACATACAAGCCACGATGAATAACTGCAGTCACTGAATCAGAAACGAGGGGGGTCTGATTCGATTAATAAACTTTTATTTGGAAATGTTGCCTTAAGATCCACTATCAGTACGTGGAACATTTAGTGGGAGAGTGAAATACCCGGTAGCAGCTTAAGAGGCTCATTACAGAGAAAATCCGCTGAAAAACACATTCAGCATGTTGCTGCTGTGAGATGGAAAACCTCGTTCTACCCCAAAAACCCTCTCCAGGAACTAAAGGAATTCAGACTTTTGCTGTTTCGATCGCCTTCTCATGTGTAAAAATTGCGAGTATCCTGGCTCTGTTTGTTCAGTGTACTACAATACATTCAACAAAATACGAAGAATAATGTCCATACCTCTCAGATATGCATATTTGATAACATGCGTTCAGCAAATACCTGGAAATACTGCTGATGGACGAGCCTGCTCCCACAGATACTCTTATTCAAACACACATTTATTTGAATATGACCTGTAATTACATTCAGCAGACGCTCAGTGTAGCTACCTGTTCGTCCATTCAGATGGGAAAACAGAGCGCAGAGTGGGCGCTTTAAGTGGCTTTAAAGCCGATACTGATAATGTTGATGTTATGAATGTGATTAATGGCTTTCATGTGCACTTTGTTGACCTCTGGTGATGTTAATGTAAAGGCTGCTTTGCTGCAATAAAAAAAAAAAAAAAAAAGTTCTCTTGTTTGAGAATGTGCTACTCAACATTTATTTGGATTATTTAAGCAAGGTCAAAAATATTGTTTGAAAACAATCATGGTCTATCACTGAGTATATATTTTTTTTTATTTTTGCTCAAAAGCCTTATCCATCAACATTGATATGAGGCCACTTACTGAGCATGTGCTGTAAGAGAAAATAAGTAAATAAATATACAAATAAATAAAGGAACTCTGGGCCCTGTGAAGATTAATACGTTTTGTATTATCTTGTTTTCAGCCATCCTAATTCAGAGGCATTTTTTAAAAGTTATCTACCTAACATCACCATAACATGATTTCTATTATATGGATGAAGTTCAAACCGGGCAATTTTGGTGTCATCATTTCATTTATTCCTTTTTTTTTTTTTTTTTTTTTTTAGCCCAACATTGTTGTTTTTTCCTACTTACATTCAGAAAGGTCTTGAAACTTGCAGGGAAATACTCCAATGCAGTTTGTGATGCATGTTGCAGCGTTAGGAGCTCTGTGATTGGCTGAAGGAGTTGCCGGCTCCAGCACAGCGTGAAAATAACCAGAGCATGCAATACTCAGGACATGCATGACACTGTTTGGGGAGCTTAACCCTTTATCGGCAAGTGACTATTTTTGGTAATTTCAGAAATTTTACATATCACGCCCATCCCCTGTCTCAGTTAGTTCAATAATCATTTGGTCTTCACCCAGCCAATCAGCAAAGATCGCTCTATATCCCAGGTCACATGATTGTGGCATTTGACCAATCTCATTGGCTTTGATTTTCTATAGGAAAATGAAAATTTTAGAAAAATTTTATAAAAGTAATAAAGTCCTGTCATGTTCACTAATAACAGTCTAGGGTTGTTTTTCTGAATTTCAAAGTATTTCAACGAGTGCCCTATAAAGGGTTAACAAAGTCTCAAAACCACAGCGATGAACTGACACACAAAGTTCCCCACTTCCGAATTTACAATTTATTTTAAAATCATATTCATTTGACATAAAACTATGCGATGTCTTTTGAATGGGCCTCGAAGCTAAAGTGCTCCCAGGCTCCATTCACATGCAGTATGTTTGTGTCTCCTTAGTTTAGTTGTTGACCCATTATTGTTTCCTGCTGGAAACAGGCGGTGATAACCACAGCTGACTGTAGACACTGCACAGAGGATCCTGGCTGTGTGTGTGTGTGTGTGTGTGTGTGTGTGTGTGTGTGTGTGTGGACCAGAACGGGACGGGAGAAACAGGTGTGAGTCCTGTTACGTGTTCATGTATACACACACTCTCAGTCTAAGGCCAGTTAAGTTTACTGGTGGAACCTCAAGCTGCTGATTTGATTGGGGTACCGAAAAAATTGCACATTGCAACCTGTTTCTGAAAAGCAGGAGAAGCTGTGATGTATTTCAAGAACAGCTTACAATCGGCAGGGTCAAGTCTTAATTCTCTGATTTCCTGCCGGAGAGATTTCATCCGAACAAGGCCTGGACCGTCCCGGAGCACCGGAGTCACACACTCTGCATGTGAAACAACACCGCGGCTTTGAGCTTACAGCGCCGACTGCCAGCACCAATTTGCAGGTTAAAGTTCTGCACTAAAAAGTAGGGTAACAAAATTATTTGGACAGATTAAGAAGGCAATCGACAAACAAGCCTTTTTCTTTTTTTTTTTCTTTTTTCAAAATGTAGTCACAAATTCTTGCTGCGGCATGACTTCTAAAAGCAACCCATAAACATTTAAAGACTCTCAATGCCATATTTATTTTGGATGTTCTTTCAAGCCTTTCGCTCTTCGCCTCTGTGAGGACTCGGCTCTGCTCTCTCTGGTTGGGGAAAAGTGAAAACGAGTAAATAACTATCTGGGTTATCAATCCAGCTTTGAACAATTATGCGCTTGCCACAGTGCTTCGAGTTTACAACTTGCCTACTAATTCTCCCTTGAGATCAATATTTTAATTTCTAAACCGACTTCTATTCTGCTTTAATTGTACGCTGAGCCGTTCTCCATGCCTGTTTTCGGATATTACACTGTCAGCGGCGATGATATAAACTATAAAAGGCCTTTAACGCTTGTTCGCTTCCCGTGGATGCCTCTTGGGTACGAGGCTCTTCAATAGCAATTTCCACCGGAAACGCATAACACAAAATTGGAAAGTTTGACTGCATTATCTCACCTTTAAAAAATCTGTGCAGTTAAACGAAAAAAAAAAAAAAAAATGAGCTCTTTATAATCCAGTTTACTTAAGCAAGTGGTATCCAAGCTGCTCCGTGTTAATAAATCAGTGTAATGTGCATGAGGAAAAAATAGGCGCAAGAGTAAATAGTTTTGGCTTTCTGGACGGTGTTTTATAGTTAAGTGGATCTTGGAGGAGCGCCACAGGAATTATGTTTGCCCGGTATCATCCGAAGCAGGTTCATCTCGGTTCAGGTCTGTGTGACGCTAAGCCCTGAGCTTATTTCATCATTAGTGTGCTGGTCACCAAAGGGCCACCGAGGGGGGGATTATCACCGAATGTGCGGGTGGGCGCTGCTGCGGCTGTGCATGGATGTTTATGGAAATGACCACCGCGTCTTAGAGTAATGTCTTTTGTCTGTGTGTGTGTGTGTGTGTGTGTGTGTGTGTGTGTGGCAGCAGGAGGAAGCACACTCCACTATACACTGTGAGTGAATTTATCTGTGTGTGTGTGTGTATGTGCACAAAGAGGCATCTCTCTCATTGGGTGTTCAACTTCCACTCACCGACTGATGGAAAAATGGGAACGTGACTGAAATCCCCCCCCGTTTTTCTTTCACTTTTTGCTTCGTTCTCTTCCCGCTGTTTTTACTCGATTAATTACCAGAGAAACGGTAGACCCCGCACTGTAAATACTCATTACTTCACAAGATAAAGGCCCCTATGATGGAGATTGAAAACATGATAATAAGTTTCAGTACACGAACTCTATTATTCCCCACGTCCCATAAATCAACGCCACCCTCTCTCTCTCTCTCTCTCTCTCTCTCTCACTTTTGAAACTGTGCAGACAATAACAATCTCATCGCAATTATAATAAGAAATGCTACTAAAAACAGCAAATGTTCTATGTTGAGGTATGGGATTTACCTTTTTGTGTCTACTGGCAAACTACTCCAAATTAATTTCTTGGTGTTGTGCTTGCAGTGGCTATAAATACGGCAAAGGATTCACAGTTAGTGTGATTTTGCTATGGGTGTCAACAGACAGAAAAATATAGTGCTTTAAATGTACAACGCATTTCTGTGTAGTGACAGAAGGTTGATTTTTCTCTTTGAAACTGCAGGAAAAGGAGTTAATCCCAACCCGTGAATGATGGAGGTATTTCCTGCTGTTCACCACCATGACGAAGCAGAAAAAAAACAATTCCATAATATTCCATAATACTAATACTAATCCTGGTTCCTAATCCAAAATGGAACGATATTGCAAAGAATATGTATTAATTCATTCAAGGTTTCATTTGATAAGAATGAGTAGTTTGTGTTATAATTCATGTTTGTGCTAAGTCCCGCCCCTTGTTGCTGTTGTCATAGGACACGCCCCTTTCGGCCAATCAGTGTGGAGTCCGACACTTGACTATTGCAAGCCCCGCCCATACCTCTTTTTTTTTTTTTTTTTGTTAACACTTTGTGATGGCAGGTTTAATAAACATATGTACCAACACCTCCTCATGCTTGCTGTGTTCATAAATTTGACCACATTGACAAAGAAAAAAAAAACTACAGATATTTTCTATATTTTTATTTTATTTTAGCACACAATGTCATCTCAGCTAGTTTTTTTTTCTTTTCTAAAGTCTAGTTTTTATTTTTTATCTCAGTAAACTAAAATCTTTTCTCACACCTTAATTTTTCATTTAGTTTTAGTTAACTTCAATAACTTTGCTATGAGACTGCATTTTAGCCTTACCTTATTTTACGGTGAGTGTGTGTTTGGGCAGAGTGAATGGAACAGTTCTCTTTTATGAGAGACGGCATATTTCATTGTATGTGAACATGCAATGACTATAAAGGCATTCATTCATGCACACATTCATCCATTCATTGATTGTCCAACCTTCCCACTAAGTTTCATTCAAATCATCACAGTGCTTTTTGATTTATCCCACTGACAGTTTTTGTGTCATCCCATTATGGCCCCCCTGGCGGCGGCCATAATGGGATGACTAGGCTCAAGATAATATGGCAAACAAAATCCTCTGCACATTACATTTTGTCTTGTTTTTATTTTGGGATTACAAATTGTCTTTTGTGCAAAAAAAAAAAAAAAAAAAAAAAAAAGGGGCAGGGGGTGGGATGTGCTGGCAGTGTTTTCATACCTTCTGTATAACCCTGTGTAACACACACCACAGTGACTCATGATGACACACGAGTCGCCTCACAGGGTCATCTCAGGTCGTCTGTGATGCGTTTAGCAACAAGCCGACCGGCCGGGAAACCACTGGACTCCTGCAGAACCAGAACCAGCCTGCTTATCACAGTGGAGACAAGCAGCACGTTGACCCACGTCTGTGTGTGTGTGTGTGTGTGTGTGTGTGTGTGTGTGTGTGTGTGTTCTTATGAAAGCTGTTTTGTAGACATCAAGCAGACAGCCTCTCCACTAATCAAGCCCCCTCTGGTTGAGTGCAGACAACAGCCATGATAATTAATGGAGCCATTTCATAACACCGCCGATGTGGTAAAACCTCATATGTCCAAAAGAAGAAGAAGAAGAAGAAGAAGAGGAAGTCAGGACTTGAGAGAAAAGTGTGTTTTTTCCAACTGAGGGTCATGAGGTTTTGAAATTCTCCAGCAAGGCGTGAATGCTTCGATTTGATTTTCAACATCACTTTGGTCCAACAGGTTTTCATAAAAGACCATAAAAACTTTCACATTGGCCAGAAACAAAAAGAGACAAAACAACAAAAACTGGAGAAAATAGACACACACACACACACACACATAACTTCACACTCAAATGCACATACACACAATCACGCTGACATTTTGCCTGTACACCACTGGACCTGTGTTTGCACACACACACACACACACACACACACACACACACTTCAAATCAAACTGAGTCCAACTGAACTGATTCAGCTCAGTGGGCAGTCTGAGTGTCAGAGGTGATTCAATAAGCATGTTCTCCTCTCAGCATGACTCATCTGAATAAGACTAGTGGCTGAGAGAGAGAGAGAGAGACAGACAGACAGACAGAGAAACAGACAGAGAGAGAGAGAGAGAGAGAGAGAGAGAGAAAATTAAAAGGTGATTTTATTCTGACTTCCAGCCGTCATTGGCACAAAAGCACCAATAAAAAATAAAATTAAATAAATAAAATATTAAATATTTTCCCTCATAAGCCCCCATAAAATTTATTATCACATATACAATGACTTTATGCCCTAGACTTTCAATGTGGTGGTAAACTTAATTCCTCAAAAAATAAATAAGAAAATTAAAATAAAAATAATAAAAATTAATTAATTAAAAAATAAATAAATAAAAATAAAATTAAATAAATCAAGTGTAAAAAAGTGGAGTTTACATGGTCCCTGGCCTTGGTGCTTGAAAGCTTGTGGAGGGAAATGAATCAGCACAGCACATTAAGACCTGCATTAGCCAGCCGCAGAGGTCATGGAAGCTGAGATTACAGGCGCAGCGGGATTTAAGAAACTGAGCAACGATTTTTACCCGCAGCGTACCGAGAACCTGTTGTGACTGCTGAAACTCTTTCAGCTCGCAGACCGAGCACTGCCGCCAGGTTTTCACCACGGGTCACTGAGGGGCAAGGAATCTGGAAAAATCTATTCCAGATGGGGAAGGTCGGGGAATTTGATGAATTCTTGTGCCAAGTCATGGGATAACATGGAATTGTTTTGGTCTCAGTTTAAATTAAATCAGAAACTAGTTATTCTCCAAACATTAGTATTTATTCTCCATTGTGGCCACATTATGTTCACTTCCCACTCAAAGTAAAACAAATAATTGACTTCAAATGATACCTTCATTTAATAGTACATTTAATATTTCAAGGCAAAGAAATAATATTACATTTATTCAAGATATATATGGAAAGCCAACATTTTAACACCAATATCTTAACACTTCAAGTAAAGTGGCAGTAGCTCTGATGCACGTAAATATGCACAGAAGCAGCAAGAACACCAGTGATTTTTTTTAAAAAAAATATTTTGGCCCTCTGTCTATTTATTTATTTATTTATTTATTTTACTGGGAGAAAGTGGAGCCAAGACGTAACTGAAAGGCCATGAAAATGTCTGAGTTAAAAATGTAAATCTGTAAAGTCACACGCAGCAGTTTTTACAGCTCCCTCACACGTATCTCTCTCACACTCGCACTCACACATAAAAATAGAAAAGTACAGTACAGCGCACAAGCCTCCATACAGCCTGCTGGTGTTGATTGGAGCCGAGCATGCCAGGCAACAGTTTGCACGTGAAAAAGATTGAAAAAAAAAAGAAAGAAAAAAAAAAGACTCAGCTCATGTGCTTACATTTTCATCCGTCATGCAACCAGCAGGGTGAGATTTGGAAATTTCTTACCATTGTCTCCCAGTTTAAACCCAGTTTCCACTCATCGCCCACCAGCACTAACAGGTTTGTGCCAGAATAATAAGGAGCAGGGCTTTGTGACCAAGGGGTGAAAATCAGTATCCGTGTGTGTGTGTGTGTGTGTGTGTCTGTTTTGCACTGTAATAGTGAGGGTGCCATCTGCAGGCCTTGTGCTGGTGCCCCCTCAGCCCCCCACCTCCCTCCCTCCTTCAGGCTGGGTTGTGGCGCTATGACCGCGGTGGCATTGGTTGTCACAACAAGCGCTCCCTCATACATCAAAGCCCTCTGCCAGGCTAGAGGCCTTGGAAATCAGCGTTATTCAATGTAGGGATTAGGGCTGGGTGGTGGGGGCATGCACAATGGTTCAAAACACAATCACATTCAAAACACTTTCAAAAACACATAAAAAAAAAGGAGGCTGTGATATCGGAGGGAGGACGAGGCGGGTCAGTCAGCTTGATCCCTGGATAAATAAAGGTTAACAAAAGGTGTCGAGGCAACACGTGCTGTTATTGACACTTACGGATAGCCAATTTCTTTTTCCCAGAGTACAGAGACAAAGCTGAAATCCTGTTTGTTCTTCGGTTTTTGGAGTTTCTTCTTCAGCCCTAAGATGATCCCTGACTACCTCAGAGATCCAGAGTCCTACAGCAGCCAAATGTGGTTAATAGGTTTCAAAACTCCCTCACCACCCAGGCAATGCAAATCTCAGCCTGCCTGCTGATGATGCTAAACAAGCAGCTTAACATTCTGGCCAATAATAAAGTCTGCATTACTGTTTTACCTATTGCTGCCTTATTTCTTTTGCAAAGTTGATCGTCTCAAATACATTTTTCACACAGAACATATAAACCGCTTTGATTATGGGTAGCTGGTTTACAGGTAAGTTTCACAAACCTAAACACTTTCTTGTGAACAAATGAGCCTGGTTGCAAAGACGTGAGGTATAATCTCTACACATTTGATGCTAAAGCAACCAAACTATATTGAAAATTTTGGATTCTCACCCATAAATTGTTAGGGTTTGCTGGACCATGGAAGTTTAATACATCCACCATGACCACTCCAACATGAAAGAGGTGGATAGAGACTGATGATTGATGAGCTTGAACAGCAACACAAAGCTGAAATTTTTGTTTTCAAGGATGCACAACAAAATGCTTGTCACCTGTGGGGTGACACAGTGGGAGTGGTATGGCAGAAAATAGACCCACCTGTGTGGAAACCAGCTGGCAATAAAAATTTAACTTAAATTTAGATGTGTGTTGTGGTGCATCTTTGAAAACAACATTTTCAGCTGTGTGTTGCTGCTCAAGTCATGTTGCTTTATTCATTTTGGAGCGGAACATTCCCGGTGAAGTTCCCGATCTCCTGACAGGCTTAATGGACCAAACTTGGTGGATGTGTCACATTTGCATGGAGCAGCAAGAATCTGAACTATCATCACCTTAAAGATGATATTTGCTCATCCTCCACAGTCCCACCCTCAGGCCAACTTTGCAACAGCAACTATTTCTTTTGTAATTTGTCACACAGAGTAACTGTGTGTCACACTGCCTACATAGAGAATATTTGAACAACCTGCCTCAGCGTTAGCACAGAATATTTATACTTGCAGCCATTTGGCTGTGGGACACAATATGGTGAAGATGCACAAACAGGAAGGAAGGCATATTCTGTCAAATGCCTACTGCTATAGGCCCACCTGTTTGGAAAAAGCGAATCAGACAACATCTGGTCATGCTGCGGAACACCACCATCAGAACAAACTGGCATTTTTTCCAAGACAATATACCAGGCACCATTACACCTGCAGCTGCAGGACTGTCACCAAATTGTTCGAGTGTTGAGATGGAATTTATTTTTGAAAATGATGAATCAAGCTCATATTCTGGCTATCAAATCGCTTCTCCACTAGGCTTACCACAGTAATGGCTACTTGTGACTCTATTGTTATACTATTCTCCTTTGTATTAGTAGAAGTAGTAATAGTAGCAGGGGTAGTGGTAGTATTGGTACCAATGCTAGTAGCACAAGTAGGAGCAGGAATAGTAGCAGTGGTATTCGTGGTAGCTGAAATTAATAGGGCTAGTATGCAGTAGCAGTAGTAGTAGAAGTGATAGTAGGTTTAGTAATGAAAGTAAAGGTGATAGTGAGACAGATAGAGAGAGAGAGAGAAAGAGAGAGAGAGAGAGAGAGAGAGAGAGAGAGAGAGAGAGAGAGAGAGAGAGACTGTATGTGCATGCCAACAGTCAATGATCAAAGAAGACACAGCTACCTAAGTTTTCCATTAACAAGGTAGTGCAGTGCATGTGACTGCACATCTCTCTCTCTCTCTCTCTCTCTCTCTCTCTCTCACACACACACACACACACACACACACACACACACACACAGTACCAGTGGAACACGTTTTAATTGTGATGTATCTGTTATTTCACTCAATTTTGCACATTTTGTACATTTTGTCAAGTCTGTGTTCATCCAACATTCATGCCATGAGCTGAACTGAAAATTATGGGAGAGAGAGAGAGAGAGAGAGAGAGAGAGAGAGAGAGAGAGAGAGAGAGAGAGAGAGAGAGAGAGAGACCGCAGTTGTGTGCAGCACCATGGACAGCGCCGCAGTGCTAGACAGACTGGCCGCTGTTAAACGGGTGACTGCCTGTCTGTGTGCGCTGTGTGCGCGCTTGTGTGTGTGAGTGTGTGTTGCGCGCGCGTACACGTCCGTGCGTGCGCTAAAGACGGGGGAAAGACTTCTAATGCACAGCAAATTAAAAGGGACAGTAGTCATGAAGGTGTTTCTGATGCACAGAATGTCTCTCTGACACACATACACACACACGCGCATGCATGCACGCACGCACGCACGCACGCACACATGCACACATGCACATACAACAAACGGGCAACACACACATCCCATCTGCAGAGCACCAACCTGTGTCGTAGGGAAATCTTCCACTGTCCACAGAATCACGTACAAATACAGAAAAACTCTGGAAAAAATCCCCTGTTGGAGTTGTGTGTCGTCTCTGTTAGTCAGGGCAAATCCACGCTTCAGTTGAGGAGAAGACAAAAAACACACAGAAAAAGCAGAGGAGGAATTTTGTAATATGCTCTCCCCCGACAGCCGACCGGTTTCTCTCCGCCAAAGAATCCCAGACACGTTTCTCTCCTTCCTTCCTTCTCTCAGGATAGTTTCAGGGCGAAGGAATCAATGTCAAGCCGAGCAGGAAACCCCCCCGGTCCGTCCTCTCCTTAAAGTTTGGAGACCGAGCAGCTCTTCCTGCCTCTCGTTACCGGCGGGTTTCGTTCTGATTCGTGACCGGAATGTCAACCAGGACGGGAGAGAAACCCGGGCGAGAAAACCATGCGGAGCTCCTGGCGGTGCACCAGCGTGTCTGCAGGCTCAGGAGCGTCTTCAGACCACAGCGTCAAAACTCAGTGCAGAGAATTATTTTAGTTTCTACCTTTTATTAGGCTAATCTACTTTTACAGGTCTAATATGTGGTGCTTTACCAGATCGGTTCCGTTGCTGCAGAGAAACCCACCTTCATGAAAATTAACCAAGATTTTACTGTGGGGAAACAAACTATGGTTAACTATGGGAACTGTTTTTTTTTTTGTTTGTTTTTTTTTTTAATTAATTCATTTATTCATTTATTTATTTATAGTGGGAAGTTATTGCTACTGAAGCTAACTGATTTCAATATCTTATCCAATTTTTTATGTTATTATTTATTTATTTATTTATTTATCTTTATATTAGTAATCAGTACCGGAGAAAAGATTAGCGTAAATTTATTCTTCATGTTTTTCAAAATATTACTAATTAATATTTCGTCTTGCTCATTAAATCTAATGTTTTGTCTACAATGTCTAAATATTTAATGACATTGTGAATAATTTGTGCCATTTTTTGCTTCTTTTTTTAAATCAATATCAGACAGAAGACTGGTGAGAATTAGTTTTTCATATTTTTAAACATGTATTAATAATGTGATTTATTATGCAAATTTAATTGATTTGCGGCTTGTTTTCATAATCAATCAGCTTCAAAGTATAAGTGTGTATTTCCATTGTAGGATAATAGTTACTACACAAGAACCACTGGAAACCAGAGTGACTTTTTTGTAAGGGAAAGTAAAAAAAATAAATAAATAAAATAAAATAAGACTAAGCAGAGTAAAAAGTAAAGCAAAGTAAAAAAAAAAAAAAAAAAAAAAAAAAAAAGTAGTGGTGCAATCCCCCCTTTTCCAAAGATGGTGATTGGGTCACTGTAATCTTCAATTACCAATTATCACTCATTTGCTGCGTTCAATATTCTGTTAACCAAATGTCATATTTACACCCAGAGCAAATGAGGTCACAGCTCAGTGTGAGAGGACAACAGCCAATTATGTTGGAAATGAATCATGGGATGGAAATAATCACACATTTATTAGTTTGGTTATAGTTTTTTCCCATTCAGTGTTATTCACTTATTATTATTCAGTAATTGATTATTCAGTTGCTAATTTGTCTAAAAGTTGACCTTCCAATTAATGTAATAAAGCCCGATGTTGTTGACTTGGAGTTATTATGTTAATGGTGGGCACCTTTCATTATATTAATGGGGAATTTATTGTGTTACCAGCATCATTGTCCTAAATTGCCATTAAGTTAATGGAAGTTGTAACACACACAGATCTAACAGTGAAGTACTGTAACAGTGACGTACTGACTTTCCTGTTTGTTTGGAATCACCAAGGAAAGTATCCTGACACATCTCCGAGAAATTTGCAGGAATGTCTGTGAGAAAATATTACAATAAAATGTTTCTTTAACTCTGTCTCGTCTCCACTTTATCTTGAGATAAGCATCACGTAAAGACAAATGTCTCTTTTGGAATGTCTCTATGTCTCTAAAGGGCCCTTGCAATTTGATGTGGATGCATCTGCAGCAACTAACTTGATGCTGTTCAACATAGAACTGTGCGTAGTTCTCTTTCACTCTTTCAGACACCTTCGATGACCAACGAATGCATGTGATACACTGCATTTTGGATGCTAAGTGCATTTTTTCATACTTTATGGATGAGACAGTCATCTAATCTTTGTTATGTAAGACATAAATATCCCTGATTGTAATGTTATGGTGCACTGTTGTTTGGTTTGTTAAAGGTTTTGCTTCTTTTAAATCTGGTGGGGAAATGTGTGTGAGTGTGTGTGTGTGTGTGTGTGTTATCATTAATGTTCATATCGGTTACCATTGGTTCAGTTTATTTTGCTATCATGTAATGCATAATGGTTACATCTGTTCCATTTGACTCTCCAGATGCACTTGTGAAATGTCGCTCCGTCTCGTGCTCAGCCACCTGCAGACGCTCCCTCAGCTCCTCCACAAACCGGTGACCCAGCCCGCACCGCCCCGTCCACACCGGCGAGGCAACATCAGTCAAACCATCACCTTTCTCAGACAGGGCTGCAGACCCTGCCGGCTGGCTGTTTGTGCTGCCTGATAAAGCAAAAACAACCTTTGTTTGCAAGGGGGGGGGCCGTGTTAGCTTTCACTTTTCAAAAAATACAAAAAACTTGAGGTGGCATCACGATTAGTTCAGTCATGTAGCGGTCAACAGCGAAGAAAAAAAACTACAACAACCAACAAAACTGTGATGTATTCAAAGAAAAGTGGCAGTCTTGACTTCTTTTGCCAGGTATTCACACAAAAGGGTTTCAAATTGAATAGCTCAGAGAGACTCGGAGGCTCGAGAGAAAAAGGAACTTATGGAAATGTGGCAGGCGATGAAGATTCACCTTGAGGAGCGGACAACAATGAGTCAACAAGAGACGGCACTTCTCTGAGGCTGAGCAAAAAAAAAAAGAGGAGTGAAGTTCTCACTGCGTAAGTGGCAATAATTTAGTCCTTAGCTGCAAGAAATACGGCTCTGAGAGGGCCTACTCAAATCCTGAACAAAACAGGCAGGAGTAAATATTGTCAAAGAAGTGCAGCTTGTGGTCAAATCTGAGACTCGGCAGGGTGGAAAGTGGAATGGGCACTCACACACATTATCTTGGTAAAAGAATACAAAATGATGGATGAGATCAAAGCAGCGAAATATTCCTCTCTTCATTTTGGGCTGCATCCCTGATCTGAGTCGCAGGCAGCAGCTCTCCGCCGCACTCAGGACACGCGGCAGATTAAGAAACATTTCCTGGGGTTTCTTGAGGCAGAGGAGTCAACAGGGGGCGGGTTTGTCATCCGTCATTCTTAAAAAGCTGGAGCAGCTAAGCGTTGGCTTTGAGGATTGCCCTCTACAGGCCTCAAAGGAAACACTTAAACTCCAACTGTCTTCTGACAATAACGCCAGGCTGAGGGACAACAACAACAGCGTTCAAGCTACGCCGCTTCGACTCGATGCGAAGGGCCTCATTTGTTCCTGTTGGTGCCTGCGCTCTTCCTGCAGCGCCGGCTGACGTTACTCAGAGCTCTTCAATCGCCTCCGGCTACTTCTGATATTTGATGAAGCTGCTCACGCTCCTCTCAGCCTCTACGGATGGGCTATCCTCCCACATCATGTTAAAACCACCCTGGAAATACAGGCAGCAAACAGGCAGGAGGGCACGGTGAAAAGTCGGAGAGGCACTTCCGGAGGTCAGAGAAACCACAGCAGGCCCTTAAAGAGGAAACTTTGTATTTGTGTTTGTTTTGGGGCAAAATAAGTCGGATCCAGATTCAAGACAAAAAGTGGGCGTGGCTCAAACCAGAGGTAAATTTTTTTTAAATCATTGGATTCAAACCACAAAGACATATAAAATGACTGAAATTCCTGCTTATTAAAACTCTATAGGTTTAAGAAACCCACTCAAATGACTATGTATTCTGCAAATCAACATAAATCTAATGTTATTCACATTTTTTTGTGCACCGTGGCTGTTGTTGTCTATCTCCATCCGCTGCCTGTGATGTAGTATAGTTTCTGGATGCTACTTCAAAGTAAAGGGCTGGCTGTCAGACAGCTGAAGTAGCGTAATTCTTCGCGTCTTAACTCAGATGGTGAAGAAGCTGCATGTAACATTTAAAGCCAAACTTGAAGAAAAATATTCATAATGGTAATTTATTTGGCAGAAAGCCATTATTCACTATGCCGGGTATGGATTTGGATTCGGGTGCATCCCTACTGCAGAACCAAGTCCTTCAAGTGGAAGCCACTGTATTTGTATTTATATTTGTATTTGTTTTGTGGCCAAATAATTTGGATTCAGATTCTGGAAAAAAGTGAGCATGGTTCAGTCTGGAAGTGATTTTTTTTTTTTTTAATTGTTGGATTTTAAACACAAAGAAATATAAAATAACTGAAATTCCATTTACATTTATTTCTGCACTGTGACTGTTATTCATAACTTCCTGGCTGTCGCTGTCTGTCGCTGTCAGTTGAGCCCGATCAGCTGTTCACATCACCTGATCTTGTCTGTCCAATAGCAGATCGACACACCTCCCTGGTTAGCCAATGATCTTGCAGCATTTTTTTTTTTTTATGTGTCTCTCTATAGCTGTGTCCCAATTCAGGGTCTGCATCCTTCGAAGTCCGCATTTGAAGTCCCAATTCCTGTCCCAATTCATCCAAAGTCAAAGGATCCTTCAAATTCGCACTTCAAATGCGTCCTCCTTTTCAGCCGTTGGTAGCCGATCCGGAGGATGCACCGCGACTATCCTTCTCAGGCTCCCGTATCCCAAGATGCTTTGCGTGCTGCTGCTCAGTCGAAAAAAGTTAACTGACTACGGCGGCATCTAAATTCAGATTTCACTATTATAAAATATTCGGTTTTTACTCATTTGAACATCCAACGCCATATATGTTAAACCAAAACCCCTTTCTTTACTGTTCTGTCTTGTCTGACGGAAAGAAACGTTATCTTTCTGTCTCCGGAGTTTGTTGTCATGGTAACGGCAGTTACCCGACCAGGAAATATTCCGAAGGCTAGACCGTCCCATTTGGTTGACGAGGAGGACGCTTCATCCAAAGTCCGGGTCCTCCGAAGGCCGCGGACTTCGGAGGACCCGGACTTTGAAGGATGCAGACCCTGAATTGGGACACAGTTTGTGTCTTTAGCGCCATCTGCTCCCCGTCTCCACCCGGACCTCACAGCTTCATCAAACACCTTCACCTTCACCACCACAGTCTGGACTCCATGAGGGATCGAACATGGCGATGCCCCTCAATCCGAACATCTCCCCGTTGAGTCTAAGCGCCAGAGACTTTATAATCAAGACTTCTCATCCCTCATCTACTGCAGTAAACTATATTTTCTCCATATACTCATCTCTCCTGACTGAAATTTTGGATGCCGTTTTGGATGTTAGTTACTGCGTCAGTGGGATCACATGACAAACATATGTAAGTATTTTCAAAAGTCTTGATATTTCCCTGTCCATTGTGCAGCACTCCACCGGTATAATACATTTTCAATCAGGAGAAGCTTATTACAGAAATGAAATGAAAATGAGAAATTTGAAGTTGTTTCATTTATTGGGAACAGGAGGAATTGGACCGTGGCAGGAAGTAGATCACAGTGGGAGGCGATATCACGAACTGTGTGCATCCAATATGAAGGAAGGCATGTTTGAAAATGTGGTTGAGTGTGTTTGTGTCAAAATAGAAGCTGCTCTCAGGAATATTCAGGAAGATATGTATCTAAATTCCCCAACTTCGTGTGGACCAAGTCTCAGTTTCTGGATGAGGAGCTTGTTTCCTATAGTTTTTCCCATTCTCTCAGAAGTGCAGCATGAGGTCCTCAACCAGTGAGCAAACTCGTGCAATTAATCCCCATGCAGCTAGATGTGGCTGTGGACCAGCTGAGGAAAACAAAAAAGACTGCCTGACCGGCTCACAGACAGACTGCTCTGCTCTGATGCACCGACGGCTGCAGAGGAGACGGATGAGGAGGCAGCGCTTAAACAAAAGAGACGGAGAACCACAGCGAGACTCCTCAGGCTCGGCTTCCCAGACAAGTCTATCCATGACGCCTTTGAGAAAATGGGAAAAGCACATTTGTAACATTGCAGTGGATGCAGCCGTTTCTTCATTTGGGAAAGACTCCAGAGTTTGAGAGAGGAGAGATTTGGGGTCAATCAAAAAAAAAAAAAAAAAGGAGCTGACAGACCAGGGCCTTATTCCCAAAATGTCTTCTAAGGCTGAGATTAAATAATCTTACAAAGCTTCTTTCACAAGAGCTTTCCCAAACTCCTCTTAACTAAACACAGTCTAAAGAAAGATTGTCACCCTGCTCTTTACTTACTGTATCTTATCTTTATTTCTCTTTATTTGTGCGTTTGGCTTTTGACTGGAAAACCGAATATTTCAAAATACATCCACCTAATCTAAAATGATATCAAGTTCATCTAAACTGAATGTCTCTTTTTCTGGATTTTTTTTTTTTTTGTCCTGCTTCAGGCTCCAGTACCTCTCTCTGTTGTTTTTGTCTTTGCAAGAGACTTTTCAGCGCCCGTCTGATGCCTTAACAGAGGAATTTTAATTTGACGACAGACTGACAACACTCGGATTGAATAAATTGTTGGTGCCGCTCTTCAGTCACTTTTTTTTTTTTTTTTTTTTTTTTTGAGTTGAACAGCAATCTCTGCAACAGACAACAAACAAACAGTTTAACTTGCATGCCTCCACAGACTACATAATATATTGTCATAATGGAGGCCCGCCCCACTTCATGTGATAATATCAAAAGTATGAAATGCTTAATTCCTGTGCAGTATTTCATGTATTTGTAAAGTATACCATGACTTGCAGACATCTGTTGTCATCATAATATCAATTCAAAGCATGCATAGCGGCAGAAGGAGCACCATTTGGTTGCTGGGTGTCACTGTGAGTGTTTCAGGAAATGTGTGTTAAAATTAGAGAAGGCCAGAAGAATTTGCTCTGTTTATTGTTGGGAAGCGAGACTCAGGACCAACACCTGATACACGTGAACAGATACTGACAGCAGGCAGCTTCAACTGGCCATCATTTTGCAATAATTTCCAGATAATTTCCAGATTTGCAACCTTCATGAGAGGAAGGTGGTGAATACCTCCCAACATGTGGGCGGATCTAAATAAAAGAATAAATAACGTTTTAAAAATAAAAACAAAAAAATCCAGTCACTCAAAAAGTGATCCCTTACTCATTATTTACTAGCATTATGACTGGTGATCTACAGGTAAATTAAAAAAAAATAAAAAAAATAAAGATGTGAACTTCAATGTTATTGCTGAGGTTAAAATGTGTATTGTTACCTTATTCTTTACACGGTGAAAGTTCTGATTTTACATTTCATTTCATCGGAATCAAGAAATAAAATAAATCCACAGGCTTGTCCTCTAAGAAGTGACTCAACAGAAGAAGAAGAAGAAGAAAAAAAAAAAAACATTTGTAATTCGGGCTAATCACAATTTAGCTTGGTGGCAGGCTGCCCATGACTGTGTGTGTATCTGTGTGTGTGTGTGTGTGTGTTTAAAGTGATGAGAGAAAACCCAGCAGCGGCACAGTGATGCAGTCTCCAGTGAATCCAGCAGCTTGTTGATGGAGACTGACACTCAGTGTTTGCTCAGCCCAGGCAGTGACAGGAGCTCGCACACACACACACACACACACACACACACACACACACACACACACACACACACGCACAGAGCAAAGCAAGGTGGGGGAAAAGGTATTTCATGTAAAAAAGTTGATGCTGTGGGTAACACAGCTCTCTAGTTTGACACCGGTGAGGCAGGTTGGATTGAGACGTGACAGAGGTCGCTTCAGGTGCTTCAGCCGCCGTCCCGCCGGCACTCGGCGACAAGAACGTCATTATATCCACCAACACTACCTTATTTCCCCGGAGTGCGCCTTCTTTTTTAGTTCAATTTCAACAAGAGCTCCTTTTCAGCGTTTCGGTGTCACAACGTGCTCCATATATGTTAAAAAAAAACATAGAGCACACCTGCCAGAAGCAAAGACCCTCTATACTGTGGCGTCTCCTGTAACAAAAAACACAAAGGTGCGCCCCGTCCAGCCGGCGTGGTGTGCTGTTATTGTGTGTTTGGTGCAAAGCGTGGGCTGGTGCGAGTGTCCTTTACACTCGCTCTACTTTTTTCTCCTTTACATTGATCGTGACATTTTAAAAGGCCATTGTTCCTGTACGTTAGGCTGAAATCAAAAGGCTGTGGGTGATCGCCTCCTAAGCCTCAACACATCCCGTAACATTCACCGCACACGTCCGTGTGTGTTGCTCTGAGATGCCGGCGCACACACGTCGACCCGGCGGCGTTCGCGTCTCGCCGCACGTCCGCTGAGCCACACGCTGAACCCTGCACCTCTTTTTGGAGATGGATTGAACCAAAGCTTCAAAGTGTGTCTGACAAACCTGCGATACGAAATCCCATCTGATGGAAAAAAAACACACAAAAAATGAAACCGGGATGCTGACAAAGGTGTGTAGCAGTGTGTATGTGTCTTGTCCCTCCTATTGGACGGTGTTAAACCAGTCATAGCAGGTTATTAATTCACAAACAAAATATCTTAAGAATGCTCGCAACTTTATTCTTATGCTTTTTCTTAAGAATAAATGGGATTCTTGAAATAAATTATCTTACTATTTTTCTTGAATAGTATCGTAACTTTAAGACAGGTAAAGGTCATCTTATTTAACCACATGCTGTGTGAAGGTAAGCTATTTTTCAAACATCTTTGATTAATTTAGAGCCAAATTTGATTATATAACAGATTAATGTAGTAATACCTGAATAATTTTACATTGTATAAGTCAACAGAGATACTGAAAAACTGAGTGCATCATCACATCTCACCACAATAGCAGCAACTTTCTGATTCGTCTCTCACTTTATCGACGCCGCAATGTTTCACAAGAACAGAAGAAATTGCCAAATTTAGCTTGCTGTCGGTGACATCATGTGTCTTCACAGCCGCTGTCACGTCTGCTGACTTTTCACCGCGCGCCGCTCAGGTGTCGTCCAAGGTTTTGTCGATCAGCTGATCAGGCGTCTTGCACAGATTCCAGTTAAATCCATCCCTGGCAATGAGAGCAATTCTAGACTTCAGGACTTCATCACCATGTAAATTTAAAAAATCTGGGCGTGGCGTTTCACGAGGGCTGGATCCAGGCTGAGAATATACAGAGGCAAGAGAGAAATAACAGGAATGAACTTATTTTTAATTGTGAGTCACTCTATCGCAATCCAGCATCTACAAGGTAAACCTACAGGTAATTTAGGTGACAATAGCCGTTTAATCCCTCTGAAACCCACAAGCTTTTATTTTTGAAATGTCTTATTTAACTCACTGAACAAAATTCCTATTATTTTT
This sequence comes from Myripristis murdjan, assembly GCF_902150065.1. Taxonomy (NCBI): domain Eukaryota; kingdom Metazoa; phylum Chordata; class Actinopteri; order Holocentriformes; family Holocentridae; genus Myripristis; species Myripristis murdjan. Next base: position 30,629,953 of record NC_043983.1, on the reverse strand, counting down.
TATTTATTTTTTAACTGATACTTTGAAAATGGAACTTTTAAGGATTTTTTTTTTCATCAGAAAATGTTCTTTTACAAAAAAGCTTTGCATCTTCAGCCAATGCAGTGTGTATCTCGTCAGTGTCATGTTATACATCAGAAACAAACATAATCTGCTACAAAATTCATTCCCTTCAAAACATAATTAAGATTGTAGTTTAGCTGTATGGTGACATCATTTTCAGGTTGATCACTTAGCTTCATTTTTATATTATCCACACAAAATAAGAAGAAAAAGCCACCAATCAACAAAATGTTTCTGGCTACCAGTTTTGAGGTTTTTTGGTAGATTTTGTCTTTCAGTTCCTAAGCCTGCAGTGCCATTGAGCTTAGCTGGTTTAATAGACTATTGTGCACTGATCGGCGCTGAATCCCTCAAAAATCCAAATAATTTTGACAAGCACGTCAAGCGTATTCGTCGCCGCTGTCGACACGGAGGAAAGTCAGCTAATCTAAAACACGGCAGCGTTCGTTACGCTGAAGCCGGCGAGTTCCGGCGCTCGTGGTTTTCCCAGTTTCACGTCTTGATCAGTGAAAGGTCCTCATGATTTTAACATAATGGATGTTTTCTGTTTCACTTGTTCACCGCGGGAAGCTTGACTGTTTCCTTTGGTTCGATTCATCAAAACAATTCATGCATCTCGGCGGAACTGCCAGGCTGTGACAGATTTTGTTTTACTAATCGCACTGTGGCGTACACACACACTCACATACCTACCTACCCAACCAACACACACACATCACACACACACACATACACACAAAATCTCCAAAAGAAATAAGATGCTAAAATGGTTTTGGTGTCCCAGATTTCAAAACCTCCGACAGGCACATTGTATCGCTGCGCTGCAGAGAGCACGGAGCCGGTCCTTCAGAAGTGCACAGTTGATGTTCTTAAATGTGTTTCCTTTTTTCTGCCAGGAAATGTGGTGCAGGATAATGGGGAAGGTGGAATAATAATAAAAAAAAGCCTTAAACAAAGTATAGAAGTCAAAAAATAGCTTATACAAGTTGGATGTTCTCACCTTTGCGCTTCTCCCGGGGCTGCGCCTGAGAGGATGTGCAGCGCTTCTCGAGAGCGGGATCGTTTTCGGCTCCACAACTCACACCTAATCTGATCAATAGCGTGTAAGGAGAGGCGGAATCACATTTGTGCTCGACGGAGGTAACCTTGCAAGGAGTTTTTTTTTTTCTGAAACCGGTAAAAGCATGATTTACACTTTTAAAAACCAGACCTCTCCACGGGGTAGCCTTACAAGGAAGTGAATCAGACGCCGTTAAAAGCTCTGATTTATGGCAGATTCAGGCCTGGATGCCCTCACATTGTAGCTGACCTTTGGAGGGCAGGCAGCCAAATATAGCCATTAGGAGACAGAGATCAAATGAACAAAAAAAAAAAAAAGGAAAAAAAAGAAGGATTGGAAAATGTGTTTTTGAACGGATTATACCTGCCGTTGTACACTCAATCCAATCTGGATTGTGTGTCGTTTGGGGAGCTGAACTTTCTATCTACATCGTCTGAAAGTCTACAACATCTGTTGCCTTTAAACTGAAATGTCCCAGCTTTAGAAAACCAGATTTTTAAGCATCACAGTAAACTTGAGATCATTTGCAAAAACAAGTATCTTTATTTTGTATTTGTGTCTATAAACCAGATTTTTCAATGTGATTCCAATCAAAAACTCACTGGTAGGCTAATGCATAGGCAACTTGGCTTTAGAACAAAATTTTGGATTTGGATTCAGAAAGTTTGCAAAAGTAAATCCCTAATCTCGGTTCATGAACTGTGCCAATAATTACGAATCAGATTTGCCCTCGAAATTTAAGGGCACGGTTTCCAAAGCAAGCACTCAGATTTCCCAAAGTGATTTAAACATTAGTCTTATTAGACTTCAAATTCACTTAGATAAATGTTTGTCTGAAGGTTTCTCGTCCAAAGATGTCTCCAGGTTTTTGAAGGATCTACCTCACTGGCTGTACGTCTAAATGTTGATATGCAACACATTTTTGCTTCAGAAATGTTGACATTTGATCATATTTGTTGGTTTGCAGAATTGTAAATTGGTAACAGTTTATTCTGGTGACTGGGCGTGGTCACGTGGCCGTGGTGGGCGTGGCCTCCAGCACATTACAGTCTGTGTCATTCAACAGTAACAGTAAAACATGTGAAAGTCAAAGCTCAACGCTGAAATTTATTCTTTTTCTTCATGAAGTCAGCGGTCTGTCATTAGGAAAAAGACACACAATGACTATGTGGTATGTAACTGTGAGTACATGATGATACATAACACTCATTTGATTTTATTAATTTTATCAGTGTGATGCCCGTCACATCTGTCTGCGCCACACGTGCACTCAGTGTCCACTTTATCAGCTCCACATGTCCAGTCTACTGCAGTTTTTTGCTATAAATTCTACCTTTCAAGAAAGTTTATAATGTTCAGTTTGTGTTGACATTGTGGAGAATGTGTCACTTTAATTCTATGGTATTGTATTGGACTGCATTTTCCTGCGCCAGGAAGAATATTTTCTTTCTTTACCGTGAGAGTCGGGAGATTTGTTTATGCTGGAGCTTCTTGCAAATTCTGTGCTTTTGTCCAAAATGAAAGACGAGTTTGGATCCATAGGCTTTTCTTGATGTCAAAATCCAACAGATAAACACACACACACACACACGCACACACATATACAATCAGTGTCCACTTTATCAGGGCCTCCTGTACAGTCTAATGCAGTTCAGTGCAACAGCTCTGCCATGAATTCCACCTTTTTGAAAGTTTATAATGTTTGGTTTGTGTTGACATTGTGAAGAATGTGTGAATTTAATTCTGTGTTATTAAGGTTGTAGTTTGCAGAGGTCTTGTACTGGACTACATTATGTTGAGAGGTGTTTCTAATTTTTTGTCCTCCCCTATTTATATACAAGAGAGGGGACAGAATAGTGGAAACAGCTGTCAGTAAAATGCAGTCCAGACCAACAGCAGCTCTAACTATGAGCTCAATATCAAACATAGAAGTGAATGAACACCTCTATTACTGTGACACAAAGAAAACCTGAGCATTATAGGCAGCAGAGAAGGAAATTTTATGACACAACAGCTGGATTGGATTGGATTAGATTGTGCAGGTGGAGCTAATAAAGTGACCACTGGGTGTATATCAGCCGTAATTCATATTGGCTACAGACATAACAGTGCCCATCTGTGGGAAACAGCAAAATAATCACATTTCACAACAATCAGTAGTTACTGTTTTATTAGGCTGTAACTCATCAAAAATCGGGTTTATTCTGATTTTCGTGACAAACAGGACAAGGTTCGTGACAAATGCTCGTAATTCGATGACTTTACCATTACCTTTCTCAGGATGTCTGGTCACCCGTGTGGTTTAGATTCAAACTGTCCCAGTGTGGAAATCCATAACAGTTTCACCCAAAACTGGCAGCAGAGGCTGAGGAGTCGTGTGTGATGGACGGACATAGGGAGCTCAGTCCAGGTCTCCTCCCCCGTCTTCGATTACGGCGGGCAAAGAGGATGAAGCTGAGGCACCACGGACATCGCAGCCAGTTTACATCAAAGAGCTTTACCAGGCCAATTTATATATCATTGGACGAGTATGAATACACTCATTGTTCCTGAATGTGTTGCGGCTGCGTCTCGCTCTCACACGCCTCTCTCAACCATCGAGGTGCATTAAAAACAGCTTCACTGTAATCTCCCAAGTGCTCAAAAGCACAAAGGCAGAATGGATTTGTGCATCCAACTTCAAAACACAAGCGCCGCCAATTTCTATATCGACCTAAGAGGAGCCGAACATAAACACACACAATGGTGTTTATTGGGCGTCAGAGTGAAATATCAGCCAGACGATTTAATGGCAGCGGCGCTCAGGCAGCTGCAGGGGCATGAGAGTCAGACGCTTTTACAACTTTGACGGGAGAAAAAATGTGAAAACAAGAATAATAATAAAAAAAAAAAGTTAGTTTTAGTTGGATTTTGACTCTCACACCATTGTTTTAATCCCCAGAATGGCTCTGGCTTCAAAGCCTTCCCACAGGATTACTGTGCATCTGGGAGACAGTCTGTGCAGTTATTTGGATATAATCTGGCTGGGATTGTTTCAACCCAAAGCGATCCCTCTTTATCGTAATTCGCTGTGCATGTTTCACTCACATGGGCAAACACTCATCCACTTACACTGATGCTGTCGGTTACAATGTGAAGGCATTTTACTCCAGCGTGCCTCTTTACACACTGCAAAAAATGTCCAACGAACAAGTCATTTGGTCTCATAATCTTAACATTAATCTGGATTTTTTTTTTTTTTTTTAAATCAAACATCTGCCAGTGGGACGAGATAATCCCATTTTTTTTCCAGTGCAGTTTCACGTGTTTTAGGATTTTCTCTCTAGGAAGAAGTATGTAAAATATGTTGAAACAAGGCAGAATAAGGCAGATCAAACTGCTGGTGTCAAGGAAATTGCACTTGCTTCAAGAAAATTCTGGAGTTGATTAGAAATTGATTTAAAAAAAGGAACAAACAAAGGAGGAACAAAGCAATCATGCCTTCATGCAAGGTGGAAATCAAGTGGTGTTTTTTTAATTATTTTTATTTATGCAGCACACATTTGTGGATATATAAGATGATGTTACCAGGAAAAAATAATGTCAAAACTGGTCGTGCTGTAACTCTTTTTCCCCGTTTTCCTAACGTGACAGATGCATCATTGGTGGGACTTACGTTGGTTCAAGTTCAGGTTCACGTCTATTGATATCGTCTAATCGGTGTTCACAGTCAAAATGAGCTTCATCGGCTGCCGTGTACACGGTGGACAACATCACACATCCTGGCCTGAACCGTCACGGTGAGTACGAAAAAAATCTCAAGGAAAAAAATCAAGGCAAAGAGACGGAAAAATGGCAGAAATCGTGGGCTGAGAGAGGGACGCCGATGCGCTGGGAGCTGACGGGGCAGTAATCAGCTCAGACTCACTGCTTGTTTGTTGCTTGTGGGCAAAAAAAAAACAAAAGTGTCTTGAGACTCCAGTGGGTGAGGAGGTTTTGTACCAAAATAAGAGTCCAGTCGAGAAAGTGAGTTTTTTGAAAGCCACAAACCTCAGGAGCTGCTGGGGAGAAATCGTTAAGTCATTTGTATTGATCAGCCATTCTGTCAAGCTCCCACAGAAATATTATGGTCATTTTGTCCCGGGGGACAGTAAACATCTCATTGAGCGTCTCTTTGCGTTTACACAAGAGAAGGGAAATAATTGCATGAGTCATGGCGGCTTTACAGATCGAAAAAAGAAAGAAAATCATGACTTGAATAGATGCAACACAAAAAAATAAAAGCATGCAGCGACAAGGAAGGAGGATGGGAAGACTGAGGAACATAATCTGATTCCAGCTCGAGTTGTTGAATTTGCGAACCCGGTGTTGCCGACTGTTACCTGATATTGACCGGCTGTTTGCCTCTACGGGTCTTTATCGACTGCGCTCGCGTTTCAGGACAGACCGCTCCCTTAAACTTTGAGCCCGCCTGAGCTTCAAACCCTTTAAAAAGCCGTTTCCCCAGCCCCTCAGGCCCTCTGCTGCGCACCGGTGTGAGAGGCGTCCTTGATGAGCTATTTAAGCTAGCCTGTTTCATCTCGGCACTTCAGAGCGGAACAAGCGGAGCGCACATGGAGATCAATGGCGTTCTGGCGGCGCTGTGAAATGGACCCGGCAGATCCTGAGCGAACGGAACGCGCGGCGCTGACGAAACCGCTGCATCAGATGGAAATTTTGCAGGTCTGGAAAGTGAGCTTAGCGTGAGGGAAGAGAGGGATCGTCTTAGCGGTGTGTGGGCCGGGGCAATATGAGGGGGCTTCACTCCAAAATGCACCCATTCGCACCTTAAAAACAAATCACCTAAAATGCGTAATTCAATATTTCAAATGCAAAGATGATGTCACACTGAAAATGTGTTTTCTGGCAAATGTCCTGCCAACTTGATCTATTTTTACAGTTGCTTTATCAGAGTCATTGTGCCTTTTTGCAAGTTGTAGATGTATATTTTTATACTTCTATCTTCATGCATACATAGAAACATAAGCAGAATAACATAGATTGTTTGTGCCTTTACATACTGCAGCCTAAATTAAATATTGTTGGTTGAGTTTAGTCGAGTGTTTCCCGAATAAATCGCAGATTTGGGTGACCATGCATGGAAAAAAAAAAACTGTGGCGATGGGAAACAGCGAGAAATAACCTCTTTTGTTCCCAGAAAATGATCAAATAAATCAGGAATTGGGTCAAAGTTTATTTATTATATTTTTTTCTGTTTCAATTTCTAAAATTGTAGGTAAAGCACATTGCACTGCATTTATATTTGTTCAAATTGTGCCTTATAAATGAAATTCGACTCCTAAATACACCCATGCGCTCATCGATTGATTGAAATTCAAACAACAAAACTAGGTTCAACCCTGGAATTTGTGTGTGTGAGTGGCTACAAATCATTTTAGTCAATTAGAAATCAAAAACTAGCCCCACAAATCCCCACCTGTCAGAGATGCAAATTAAGAGAGCATCATTTCATTATGGTCAACACAGGGAAAAACACAACATTTATTGAATAGGCTTTAATTATAACAGCTCTTCAGTGGAGAGAGAGAGAGAGAGAGAGCAACACCGCATTCAATCTACCGTTCAATTGGCTTTCTTGTTTGGCGTTGCAAAGTCATAATTGCTCCATAATTCACATGCAAGCGGCTCAGCAATCAGACAAACTCGCGTGGCAAACGGGGCCGGCGCCCCGAAACAAGTTCAATAACGGCGGGGAGAGGTGCGAGAGACGAGCGGGCCTGAATTGATAGGCTTAATAAACCAATGGCTGTCAGCGGGACGAAGCAGTCATTTCTTAGTGCAGCTTGGTTTGTTAATTGGCAACACCGCGCACACACACGGCGATATTTATGCTTGCGGAGAAAAACGCGAGGTGTCATAAACACTTTACTGCCCCAGAACAAAAGTTGTCATTGATCTTTGTGATGAGCATAACAGATGAGAGCCATTACAGCGCATGTGAAGCGCCGAGGGCCGTAAATATGACTCCTAAATACACCTATGCGCTCATATACACGCACATAATGTCCCGTGGTAACCTTATCTCGTTTTTATCGCAGCTCACCTTTAACAGTTTCCACATTCGCAAAGTTTTTTAAGGTCGTCAGGGCCGAGCCAAACTGCTGACGATTGGGAAAGTATTGTAAAATGCCCAAATGATATGGGATGATAAAATATTTATCCTCTAGCATTTAGTTTTTGGTGACAGGACAAGATTTTTGAAGGACACGGAAACAATGTGCTTCAATAAAAATACTAAAAAAAATTTAAATAAAAAAAGATGAGGCACTTTGGAAAAACACAACAATACTGAGAAGTGGAAACAGCTTTAAAAAAAAAAAAAAAAAGAAATAATAGAATAATAATTATTAAAGGTCATATAAAAGTCTTAAGGATCCAGTAGGTTAGGGCGGACTATCCTTAGGTTTCAGTCTTGATTTTGGAAAGGTAAAGAATGTCCTAAATAAATGTGCACATTATTATTCTATAATTTTCCATCGTATATTTCCGACATCATGTGTCATCAAACGTCCAGTTAAACAGTTCATTTTGTCTTTTGTTATTTTCTTTCTTTCTTTTTAATAAAATATGGTGCTAAAACATTTCCACTTCCAAATGCTACATACTTCCAGTGGGATGAGGTAATTGCTCTCATTTCCAATGTAGATTACCTTCATTCAGTTTTTTTTTTTTTTCTAGAAACAGAGCATCATGTATCAACACCTGATCCAAATGCCTGCCCCCAACACCAACTTGTTTTAAACAACTTCCTTGAACCAAGTGTTTTCTTGATACTAGACGGCCAGCATTGAGTAAATGAAAAAGCAAGTGAAGCGCTTGAAATTGTCGCCCCCCGCTTGCTTAGTTTATCATTGTTTAAGGAAAATACAATTTAAAGAGTCATTAAGCTGAATAATTTTCAGTCGTGGGCTAAAAAGTGCTCATTTGAATCAGGAGCAAAATACCAACAACCAATACAGCTTGACAGAGAGTCTACTGGAGAAGGTAAATAACCAAAAACTCCTTCAGTCATAAACTTTTGGGGATTTTTGAGTCTTAATAAAACTAAATTCCCTGGTTTGAATGAAGAAGGCAGAGTCATTCAGTGGTGAGCTCCTTCTTCTTCTGTCCCCTCATTCAGTTCTTTAAGCTGGACAGGGTAAGATTTTAAAATAACAAATGACCGGTCTCATCAGGTAAACCACACAGCGGGGCTGCAACAGAGGAGACCAACCTGTCCCCTAACTGGGACAAATTAACTGGCCCTGTCAAATTCTGGTTTCTTCCATGATCTCTGGCGGGAAATCCTCTTTGATCGCAGAGAAACTTAAGACCAAAATATTAACAACTCCTAAAATGTGGCAAGCAAGCTCTCCATCTAGACTGGTAACTGGGTTTCTCCGGGAGAAATCTAGCTCTCTTAACCCGACTTCTCTTAATCCCTTACCCCGATTATGGAAACCAGCTTTCTCATTTACATGGCATTTGAGAAATAAGAGAACTGCCTGCAGCTACGTGGCAAATAAACTGATTATTAAAGTCCATGTAAAAGCAATGGGAACTAAATTTAAACATAATAATCTAATAGTAGATCAGAGAGTGCCTATCTAACCTGCGTGCACTGCCTGCTCAATATAAGAGGTGCGAATTATTAAGCAGCTGTCATTCTATTCATTCATTGATTTATTCATTCATTCATTCATTTTTGGTTGCTTATCTGGAACTGGGTCATGGTGGCAACAGGAAGAAGAGGTCAACCCAGGTGGTCTTTTCCAGGGACACATCCACCAGTTCCTCCTGGGGGTCCCAAGGCGTTCCCAGGCCAGTTGGGACACATAATCCCCCCACCCCCCCCCACCCCCTCCCCGTGTGTCCTGGGTCCGCCCCGGGGCTGACACTTCATACGATGTGGCTGTTGTGATTGGCTAGTGTTGACTTCTTTGAGAAAATCCAAGATTCAATTCTTGATTCAACAGGACACGAGATGATTGAAAATCAACAGCAGAGAGAAGCTGCATGTGTGGCAGTTCGCTTCCAGACAGGCATGGATGATTAAAAAAAAAAAGAAAAAGAAAGAAAAAAAAGCGTGGTTTAATGTAATGATAATGTTCCGCTGCATCCGGTTGCAGCCCATTTGTGCTCCATCAAGCCGGTTTTCTGCAGAACGTCTGTCGGCTAAAAATAGGCCTGAGCGCTCCATTAGGTCCATCTGAAGTCCTCACTTGTGTCTTGAAGTGACAGGACTGGTGTGTGTCCTCAGGGTTCAAAATGGCCACCATGGGAACGAGGTCAATTCTCATCTCCGCTCACTCCCGCACCAGGAGCATTATTTACCCGCTGACCCGTTTTCCTCTGCAGCGTGGGGGGTGGGGGGGGTGGGGGTCTTCAAGTCTCATGACGTTGGAAGATCCATCACGATGCTCCAAAGTGTGGAAGAGACGCAGGAACAGCTTTTATGATGATTTCAGTTTGATCAGATATAACAACAACATCCACAAGTGTCTTTCCTCAACCACAGCCCCAACACCACTCACACAGTGCTGGCTACTGACTGCTAGTCCAAGTGTGTGTGTGTGTGTGTGTGTGTGTGTGTGTGTCCTGAATGCGAGGTGATTTACCATCCTGGTAATTACAGTCTCTCTTGGGAGTCTATGTCTGGCGCATGCAGACTCCCCACACACATACATATGTGCACGCACACACACTCACACACACACACATATATACACACACACACACACATGCACACACACACATGTGCTAGGCTTGGCTATCCATAAACCTGACATTGCCGCAGTGGCATACCCTTCTGAGAGCAAACACATACAAACAGGCAGTCTCGCTCTCTCTCTCTCTCTCTCACACACACACACACATACACATACACACACACACAGCCCACCATCCTTGCAGCCTTATGTGGTGCCGACTGTTTTATCTTCCCTCCAAACCGCTGATTGTTGCCCCAGTACATCCAAACAATTATGCAGATAGACGATCACACTCTAGATATTATGAAGCAGCCATTGCAACTCCTCCTGACCTCACACACACACACACACACACACACACACACACACACACACACACACACACTCCGGGGAGAGAGATACTGTGTCATAAGTGATATATTCAAGTGAAGAGGATTTCATCCCACCCCAGCCTCCCCTCCCTCATTTAATTTGAAGTGTAACGGCGTCATTTGGGAGGAGAATATATGAGACTGAGGACTGAGGGTTTCTAAGCGTGGCCCTAAAACATTTCCAGAGACTCTCTATCTCTCTCTCTTACACACACAACACACACACACACACACAAGATCTCTGCACCGGGTCTCTCAACTGCGGCCCTAAACCATTTCCTCATCCGTTTTTTACTCCCCTCTGCACTCTATTAATCTAGCCAGCAGATACTTATCCCAGCCTCTGATTTACCTGCAGATAAATCTGATGCCATATGGATTGGATTAAGCATTGGCACACAGTTAGGTTTATAGCGCTGGTTTATGATGGAAGCGGTGGGGTCGGCACCTGGGTTTGGATTAACACCCTCCAGCTCTCGCTCTCTCTCTCACTCCTCTCGCTAACGCAGGAGATTATACCGGGATTAAGATTACGGTTAATCAATTTTGTTCTCAACGCGACGGGCCTGTAAATTAGAATCACAGGCTTGCGCGCCTCAGGTTTTGCAGCTGCGTGTTTTAATACATGGTGACAACGTGACCTAGATTTATTTCAGCGCCTCGCTAAAAAGGTGGCAATCCACTTGTGGAGTGTGAGGCGCCGCGGGAGCGTTATGAGTGAATTATGAAGGCATTATGAGGGCATCATAAGCATGTCTTACATTGAGATCACATAAGGAAATGGGGCTCAGCTTATACAGTGAAGTGTGAAGCATTAAAGGCAGATTAGCAGTGCATTGGAGGCACTGATGCTTCCTCCAGCAGAAAACAACCCCATGGTTTGTTTGTGCAGCAGCTAATTATGACCTGTAGTTACATTTTACAGTTAAGCGACCTCTAGTGGTCATTTAAATAATGACACTAAGGAGCAAGATAAAGAGGTTGGTCGTCAGTCAACATGACTTTCGATCGGAGTTAAAATCCAAGCTAGAGCAGAGTTTGTTTTTAGGTAGCCAATGTAAGCAAACGTTTAGCTAGATAATGTTAGCTAAAGTTTTGTAATCTTAACCGTGACCTTTTCCTAACCTTAACCAAGTATTCTCAGTGGCTAGTGAGTTAACGATCTAATTAGGGTGCGGATCAGGCTGTGAATTTGCCGAGAACAGTCAGTGGGTCCATTATTTTTTATTGATTTTTCACTAGAGTTTCATTAAAATAACACCAATCTAACCAAACCTGATTCAACCTGAACATAATTTCAAAGTTTTTGTCTGAATCTGATCCCAGCCCGACCCATCGGGACCCATCAGGACCCAACAGGTTGGACCAGGTTCGGGTCGGGTATCCGGATTGGATTGGAGGTCTTGTTGGAAGTTGGCTAAAATGGTAATGAGTCTGTATTTGAACAGGTCTGGGAAGAAGAAAAAAAAAACTTGATGCAAGTCTGGTCTTATTCTATGACTTCATACATTTATACACATATTTAATTATGAGTGTTTCATCAGCTCATGTTTGATCTTGTGTTTGGAAAATTTTACTAATGTGCATGTGATATATATGTATATATTTAGTTACACTTATATACATGTAAGTACTTTTGTATTATATTGTATGTTAACAGTGCCATCTTTTTATGAAAATAAATGCAATCATTTGGTATAGTCTTTTTGGTCTAGAGTGCAACTGTTTGCCTTGAAAAACCTTGGATTGTACTGCATCAGCTGAAATCTGATGTAGACTTTATTTTTACAGTGTTTTTGGAGTCAAACATTTACACTGCGGGTCCAGAAGTCCAATATTTACCTCAAAATTGCCTGAATTTTCTTCACCGATGACGCTCCAGTGCAGTTGTTTGGCCTCAAAACAATTTTTAAATTAAAAATGTGTGTTTTTCTGGGGGGCTGATAAAACACGGCCCCGTTACCTTCAGCAGTGAGCTACGGGGCCCGACTCGCTTTGTGTTTGTCGATCCCGCAAACCTCGGCGGACTCTCGACTGACATTGGGCCAAGTAGATAATGACTGAATTCTAATTTTGGGGGTGAACAGTTCCTTTAAAGTCAAACCTAAATAGGTGACCCAGATTTCTGAACACATTTGTACATTTCAAAGTCAAATTCGGCTGTTTACTGTGTCTGTGTAAAATAATGTGGAAGATGCGAGAGACTCCTAGGAGCCAGTCTGCCTGTGTTGTTAATCAGTTACGGGCCGATGCTTTTAATTAATATCACACTCACTTCTTGGAAATTTATTTTACATTATGAAGCATCTCCCTGTTCTTCCTCATCCTCCTCCTCTACCTCTTTTTCTTGGTATTTCTGTTAGATTTTTTTTTTTTTTATTCCTCCCTCAGTATGCTGGATGTAACACGGACTCACACACATACACACACATAAATCCTTCGGTCAAACGGTGAATTTTCCAGTGAGTGACATTTTCAAATTCCTCTATCTGTCGACTGTCAGGACGCGCTGACAGGTGAGGCGGCAAACGCTCAGGAAAGTTTGAGCTGAGGTGCGTTCACACGCCACATGAGGTTAGACTACATGCCATAACAGGAAAAAACGAATTCATGTGGCACCATTTCATATCGTCAGATTTTGTGTCGGTTGATTCTATAGTCGTTTTCATCATAATTTAATCATCACACTTCATTATTTAGATGCCCCATTAATCTATAACACATGATCCCCAGTTTCCCTTAGGCTACGTTCACACTGCAGCATCATGTGTCCCATATCTTTCTTTTGTGTGTGTGTGTGTGTGTTTGATGCAGATCTCTGTGCCTGGCCGGATGACGCATTGAAGTTTTTGTCTTTACGATCTCAACAAAAGGGCTATTTTTACACTCACCAAAGGTATTGTTCTTAAGAGGGTTGTGAAACACGCCTTGAAGGATTTCCTGAGGGAAGGTAAAATGTTCCTGAAGGCCACAGGCACACATCCAGCAGGCAGGCACCTGTGGAGTTAATGGCCACTAAAAGAAGTTTTTAGCATGGCTGCATAGTTATTTGTGAAGTGGCTAAGGTAGATTTTTTTTTTTTTTTTTTATCCTGTTCCCCTCTGCTAAAAGCAAAAGTTTCCAAAGGCAGAAGCAAAAGAGCAGAAGGGAAAATCTTGTCAATAGCAGTATTTTTTTTTTTTAACCAGGTGGAGACTACAGTTGTGCTCGACTTTTCACCCTCTTCTTCTTAATTTATCTGGTAATAACATCCGATTGAGCAGGGGGAAAGCAGCGTTGTTCATTAATGTTGTTCTGGTCAAAAAAAATAACCAGCATCAGAAGCGTGACGGTCGCTATCAGCAATACAGTCGATTGAGTTCTGTTGTTCGATTCTGTTGTAATTTGATTGGAAGTTGTATTCTGAATTATGGTCTAATCAACCTATATTGTATATCATGTTGTGACATCGTGATTTTAAGCAGGTTCCTCAGCTTTGGCCACCAAAACTACACGGTCAAGGTTTGGCAAAGGTTGTGGTTAAGGTTAGGAAACATTTGCTAAATCGAACATTAGCTGACGTAACATATCACCGGCTAAAAACAAACGCTATTCTCACTTATCACAGGGATCGAACTCTGATCTGCCACCAAAACGTCCTCCAACATGAACTTTATACTCACTGATTACAGCCGTATACATCACAAACAAATGTAATTCATGAAAATGTAATTGACAATGAATTTTTAGGGTCAGTGTGAGAGCGGATTTCATTTAGTCCATGTTTTCTAAGTTGTTGCTATCCAAGTATCAGGACCACCTCACAGGCAGGGTGTGCAGGGTGGAAACTGTGACTTTTTTCCACTCCAGTGATTCCTAACGCCATCAAACGCCGTCCCTGCATTTTGATTCAGTGGCGGCTGAGGCTAAACTAAATGCTTGTGCTGATTTCCACTGTTGAGGACATTTACAACTAAAAACAAACTGTAAGGAATTTCTTATTGTTTTGAGCTGCACTTGAGGATAAAACCTTACAATCTAAGTACAATCTTAGTACATTACTTACAGCTAAATTCATGCGACATATTTTTCCTGAAGAAATTTCAAGCGGCTCAGGAAAATATTTTACTCAAGATGCTTTATGCAGTTGGGCGTAGATGTTTTCTGCCCAGCAAAAGACATTTACCATTGCTATCATTTCACATTGGAACAGAATATGCGTCAGATCCTCCTGTTATGAACAGAAATCAGAAAAAAACATTAATCGCATACAAGCAGAGACTCAGATTTTAGCACTGTGTTGTGAACCGAGCCTGTGGTTGCAGAAAGCACGTGCAGCAGCACACGCCTGGCTTCCCAGAAACATACTTTAGCGTTTAGTGTCGCACAAGATGAGCAAGAGGCACAGAAATAAATGAACACAAGCGCCAGAAAAGGACAGCAGCAGAAACAAAGACATAGGCATGAGGATGAGGCTGGCACGCTGATCCTGCAGGTTGCAGATAGGTGAGCCTGTGCCGACAAACTAATTTAATAAGGCACAAAAGTCACGATAATAACTTAATTTGCATAATGCGTTTTGTGAGACAGTTTACAAAGTGAGGTGTATTCTGCGTGTACCCATACCTACGCTTTTTTGCCTGTGTCAAAATATTAGACTGCTGCATCAGGCTCACCCCGTTTATGAATTTTCTCTTTTTTTCTTGTTTGAAAGGCCGATGCACCTCCGTAGCAGAGAGGTAGTTGTTTTCTAGTTGCTGACAGTTTGTTATTATGCCTGTGAGGACGACAGCGGTGCAATTTTTCAGTTTGGAAACGAATCTGTACAGAGAGCATTGTAAAAAGTCCACAGATAAGCACAGGTAGATTTCGCTAATAATTTTTTAAGCCTCCATTTATCCGGTTTGATTCCCGCAGTGCCCCGTGTCACATTCATACACTTCCACCCATTTACACTGGGAGCAGCCCATTCAAAGGCGAATGCCCCTCAATACCCCTGAGAATTAGCTGTGGCTTTTGTGTGGTCAAATTAAGTCCAGGCAGAGGGGATTTAGGAATCATTTCCCTAAACTGAGTGAAATTAAGCAAAATTCCCCCCCTTTAATTTGTAGCACCTGGGAAAATGAGACGAAAAAGCTCAGAAGAAAAAGGAAGCGAATGATCACGTCTCCTAATGCTCTGCTTAGAGTGGGAAAAAAAAAGAAAAAACAACAAGAACAGGGCGTAGCTCCAAGCTAAATCAGGCCAGGACAGATGTGAGCTGACAGGCTGAATGATGCGTCTTGATTCTGGACGTTTCTCCACAGCCAAGCACCGGGAGAGACTGCAGAGGTGGAACCACAGAACCTGAATGGAGTAGAACGGCCACTGAGCAGAATAAAAACCAGAAGCTGCGTCACACCACCTCGTGCTGTGCTGGGGCTGATTACTTAAACTAGTAATCAGCATTAATTGTTCATTTTTCTATTTATTTATTTATCATTTATACCTCCTATTATCTTTGTGACCCCATTCGATGTTTAATGTCCCTAAATAAATGATTTTTTGATTTTTTTTTTGCTTCATATTTAATGATGACTAATATAATGAGGGCAAGTGGGTAAACATAAAATTAACACAATGATTTATTTTCATACATTTTGTACGCATCAGTGTTTCTCAGGGCCCTGTTTGACCCCAGGCAGTTTTAGCTGTAAAACTTATAAAAAAATATCAACATTTTGCTTTAGTTGCTTTGGAAGACACTGAGGAACTATAACATGGCATTTATAATCTTCTGACACACCTGACACATGAACTTGGGTGGCAATTTATATTATAATAATTTTCTGGAGGTTTAAATTACTTGGGTCAAATTGACCCCAACTGACAAATTTTCAAGTCCACCAGACAGTGCACGAGTGAAACGATACGAATAAAAATCCAAGAAAACCAAGAGAAAGGTGTGCGGCTGAAAAGGTAAGAGAGAAAGGGCCTCAGTCCCTGGAGAGTGATGCATCAAAATGTCACAAATTGACATAAAGGAAATACAGGAAATTTGCAGCAGTAGTAGTACTAGTAGCAGTAGTAGTTTGCAGTAGTAGCAGTAGTAGTAGCAGTAGTAGTAGCAGTAGTAGTTGTAGTAGTAGTAGTAGCAGCAGTAGTAGTAGTAGTAGCAGTAGTAGTAGCAGTAGTAGTAGTAGCAGTAGTAGTAGTAGCAGCAGTAGTAGTAGTCGCAGTAGTTGTAGTAGCAGTAGTAGTAGTAGTAGCAGTAGTAGTAGAAGCAGTGGTTGTAGTAGTAGTAGCAGTAGTAGTAGCAGTAGTAGTAGTAGCAGTAGTAGTAGCAGTAGTAGTAGTAGTTGTAGTAGTAGTAGTAGCAGTAGTAGTAGCAGTAGTAGTAGTAGCAGTAGTAGTAGTAGTAGCAGTAGTAGTAGTAGTAGCAGTAGTTGTAGTAGCAGTAATAGCAGTAGTAGTAGCAGTAGTAGTAGTAGCAGCAGTAGTAGTTGTTGTAGTATTAGTAGCAGTAGTAGTAGCAGTAGTAGCAGTAGTAGTAGCAGTAGTAGCAGTAGTAGTAGCAGTAGTAGTAGTAGCAGTAGTAGCAGTAGTAGTAGCAGTAGTAGTAGTAGCAGTAGTAGCAGTAGCATTGAAGTTAAAAAAAAATAAAACAATAATTACATGAGAGAAACAAACTGTAAATTAAGTAACAATTAAGTAATAATCTATAAAACCAAGTGTAATTTCTAATGATGCGTCCAGATAGATCATCTGAACCAAAACTGCTATTATATTATTCAGCATTTGTAATAAGTAACAATTAAAGTAATACTAAGAAAGGATGCATGGGATAGATGATATAAGGTGCTGTAGGACAACTGGCTACATAAACTCCTGTCTCCTGTTTTTTTTTTTTTTGTTTGTTTGTTTGTTTTTTTGTTTTTTTAATACTCATTCTATTATTTGTTAATCCAGATTGGGCCCTCGACATCCATGGTATTGTGAGATGCTGGTTAACATCATGAGCTCAGATTAAGGCATCATGACATGACAGGCGAGGGCCGGGTCTGCTTTTTAGTCCGAGTTCATCCCTGTAAAATGGCAAAACAAAAAAAAAAAAAAAACATTTTACATTGAAGAACACAGAACCATCCATAACAACAGACACAAGGAGAATAGTGATAGAGGGGTATACCAGCGATATCCAAACACAGTCCACTTCAAGTCAAGGAAATGATATAAAACAACAGCAGGTTTCCCTCACAGAGCCAGCTGCAATACAGATGTTGGTGCAACAGCCCCTGCTCTTTGCATTGGCAGCGACGCACATAAAAATGGCCGCCGCTCCGACCACGCTCCGACGTTGATTTGACAGAGTGTGACTGCACCGAGCTGTATGAATGTAAAGCAGGGTGTTGTGGAAAAACAGCTGGAGCCTCGGTCGACTTTCCCCGGATAAATAAAGCAAAAAAAACACAACACAAACACGCATGCAAATGAAACGGGAGGGCAAGCAGAAGACGCTCACCTGTCTAAGCCTGCTTTACACAGATAAACACGGCTACATGTAAATGCAAACAGCAGTCGATTTAAATGCAATTACATAGAACGGCGGGTCAGTGCGGCTATACTGCAGCGTGGGTTTGCCAGCTGCCGGTGTTTCATACAATATTCCTTTCATTTGGGCAGAGAAAACACCCACTCAGTACTATTAAATTCCCTTTGTCACTATCAAGATTTAGTCAGTTGTTACGACCAGAGATGGATGCCTGTCTGCCTGCTTTAAAGATGGTATTTTATCTGCTGTGCCACTGCGGGGGAAAAGAGAAAGGGAAAAAAAAAAAAAAAAAAAAGTTATTTTTGAAGATTATTTTTCTTGACATTCCTGCTATATCACATTGCTTCACAACGTTGTGCTTGCAAGAGCGCCAGGAATATTTTCTTTCTTTACCGCGAGAGTCGGGAGATTTGTTTATGCTGGAGCTTCTTGCAAATTCTGTGCTTTTGTCCAAAATGAAAGACGAGTTTTGATCCATAGGCTTTTCTTGATGTCAAAATCCAACAGATAAACACACACACACACACATATACAATCAGTGTCCACTTTATCAGGGCCTCCTGTACAGTCTAATGCAGTTCAGTGCAACAGCTCTGCCATGAATTCCACATTTTTGAAAGTTTAGAATGTTTGGTTTATGTTGACATTGTGGAGAATGTGTCAGTTTAATTCTATGTTATTGAGGTTGTAGTTTGCAGAGGTCTTGTACTGGACTACATTATATTGAGAGGTGTTTCTAATTTTTTAGCTTCCCTATTGATATACAATGAAGGGGACAGAATATTGGAAACACCTCAGTAAAATGCAGTCCAGTCCAACAGCAGCTCTAACTATGAGCTCAATGCCAAACATAGAAGTGAATGAACACCTCTGTTACTGTGACACAAAGAAAACCTGAGCATTATAGGCAGCAGAGAAGGAAACTTTATGGCACAACAGTTGAATTGGATTGGATTATTATTACTTTTTTCCATTTTAATTGAACTTTGCCTTTTCTTTCACTTTTTTTTTTAAACTCATTTTACTGTTTTTAGGTATTATATTGTTTTTTTTTTTTTCTTTTTAATATTCTATGTTGGTTAAATGTAAAGCACACTGCATTGCATATGATTGCATGAAATGTGCTATGTAAATAAAATAAAATCGGGTTTAGTTTCACTTTAATGTACACAAACATCTCTCACAAAAAAGAAAAAAAAAATAACGTTTTAAGTTTTGTTTATGTGACCAGGTGGTAAAATAATATTATCTATGGTTTAAATTCTCAATTGTGGCGATATACAGTGGTCCCTCGTTAATCGCGGGAGTTACGTTCTAAAAATAACCCGCAATAGGCGAAATCCGCGAAGTAGTCAGCTTTATTTTTTACAATTATTATAGATGTTTTAAGGCTGTAAAACCCCTCACTACACACTTTATACACTTTTCTCAGACAGGCATTAACATTTTCTCACTTTTCTCTCTTGTTTAAACACTCTCAAAGTTCAAACCTTCGTAGAAAAAGAAGTCCAGTAAAAAAATAAAAAAGCATGCAAAATTGCACTAAAAAAAATCCGCGAAACTGCGAGGCTGCGAAAGGTGAACCGCGTTATAGTGAGGGACAGCTGTAACTGTAATTCTGACTTTTGTTAGCAGAAGTATGTTTACCGTTGCGCTGTGCCGCATGCCTGCTGAGAGAAGTGAATTCTGGGAAAGTACAGGAAGTAAACAGCACATCGCGCTCTTTTCCACTGTGGACAGCCTCTGGTTCGGACGGTGAGAACATTTATTAAGCATCTTATGTTGTTTTAAGTTTATTTTGCACAATAATGTCTGATAGTGGTTTAATGTTGTTTTATGCACTTATAAGAGGATAGGATTGCCGATGTTCGTGGATCAGAAACCTAGCATACAGAGGACCGTTTGCTGTCTGGATTAGGTAAGAAATAACTGGATAATTATTTCTGTTGAATATTTTTGTTAGCAGTGTTGTATTTGTAAAATGTGTAAAGCAGACTTTGTGAACTGAAATTGCTGCTAAATTTGGTTTACTATATACTGTGTAGAAATTACGCTGTGGCATTGTGGTTACTATGTTTTGTTTTCCTGTCCATAGAGGGGTGCCACTGCCGTATTTGTGTACAGTATTTTCACTGTAATTTTTTAAGGTGACGTGTTACCTGTACTGAAATAGCACCGAACTTCTGTTTTTATTTATTGTTGATGACTTATTGTTAGACATTTCTTTTGGGGAAATCTGAAAACCATAATTTGGAGAAAACTATCCATTAGCAGAAATAAAAATAAAGTCCCCACAAAATAGCATTTGAAGATGTGTGTTCAATTTATCCCGGCTTCATTTATTTATTCATTTAGTTAACTATGAATATTTTGGTTGTGTTTGATCAGCATGGAGAGAGAGAGAGAGGGAGAGAGAGAGAGAGAGAGAGAGGAAAGGCACGAAAGTGAGATGAAACGCCACGACGATGTAAGTTCGTCTCAGCAGTTGCATGTGTGCGACTGCTGAGATGAAGGCGGCGAACGCGCTCGAACAGTGTCAGTAATCAAAGATTGATATTTCTCTTTCTTCTCACATATCACTCACGCAGCCGAGGCCTAAAAACACGCACACAAGACATATTAGGCGCATGCAGAGACACACACACACACGAACACGAGGGTTTGAATCCATCAAATATTTATAAAAACTCACACTTTGAAAGAATAATTGTACGGCAGATTGTAAACAAGACTTCACACACACACACACACACACACACACACACACCTTCATCCTCATCCTCACTGTACTCCTTTTAAACATCTTTTGTGCCAAGTTGAGATGAACAGACGCCATCGAGCTGAAGCGACAAATCAGACGTGTGTGAGAAACTGTAAAGGTAGAGCTTTTAATTCACACCGTCAAACTGACATTTCCGCTTTGTGTGAATT